>NC_041391.1:720506835-720515698 GCF_002162155.2 Triticum dicoccoides | reverse complement strand
TGTCCCCATCCCGTTGAAATCCTAAGCGGCGGCAGCCGCCATGGTGAAGGGACGCACGGGGCAGCGCGTCAGGCTCGACGTCCAGAGCACCATCCTCGGCTTCAAGAGGTGAGCAGCCCCGTTCTTGGCCATGCTCTCGCCGGATCTGGCGATTCATTTCATGGTGAGATTGGGTGGCGCGCTGATGGCGATGTGGGGGTTGATCTGCAGGTCGAAGCCGAACCAGTACGAGAGCACGTCGCTGGTGCAGGTCGAGGGGGTGAACACCAAGGAGGACGTGGCGTGGTACGGTGTCGCCGTGACGGAACAAGCCTCCTCCGCTCTGCTCTGCTCGCCGGTACAGACTCCCCCCAACCCCTTCCTCCTGCCCTGGCCGGCCGACCGAGGTTCCAATCGGATCCCCTCTCGCGCTTCGTCTCCGGGCCGGCCGGCTCTCCCTCCTCTGTCTGCATCCCGTCTAGCTAGCCGATTGACCGTTGGCGCCCTGTTGGCTCGCGCACGGGGCACGCTAGCCAGCTGATCCAGTCCGACATGTCTAGTAGTAATAGACGACGACAGGTTCTCTTCTTATCAACTCTGTTACTTCTGCATAGTTTGTTTAAGGCTGTTGCTTGTGCAGTGTGTCCATCGAGAGTACATAGACTATTTCTTTCATGATTCATCTATATATGCTGTTCTTATATGCAAGTTTGTATCTGGATGTCTTACGCATGACAGAAGTTTGTGAAATGCAATGTTTTTCATGATTTCCTCTGCTGTTTGTAATTGTTCTGGTTAACTGTGCTAGTAGATATTTCCTGGGATTTGTAGCTGGTAGATATTGTGTCATGTCCTCTTAGACGAGTTCATTTATTGAAAAATATTTCACATGTAGGGCCAGGCTGTTCGTCTGTTTTCTGCTTCTCTGCTGGTAGCTTAGAAGAATACAATTCTCACTGAATGTACTTTTGCATTCTGACTATATCTACTGCTGCCACAATCATTCTTACTATATCTCACTGAGTGGCATCTCAGTTTGTACCTCATCTATCACACTGCCTAAAATTGTCACTATTGTTTCAATGAAATTAGTAGAATTACCTTGTGATTCCTCTGTTTGCTTCATATTATGGTTGCTCTACTGCTAGTGTCTTACTAGCTTGTTCTGGCTCATCGTGTTCCTGCTTGTAGTTGATTTTCCATGTGCCTAAGTATATGAGTAGTACATGTGCAAACAAACATTTGAACTCAAACCCATCCATCCTTTGTACTGTACTATACTGAAGAAGTAATGTAGATGAATATACATGCAGTTTTATTAAGTGAATGCCATGCAAACAACTAACTTGCTCTTGTCCATGTAGATGGAGTAGGAGGATGAGCAGCAGCAACAAATGAGCCTGATGGTGAAGAAGCACCTGACGACCAGAACTCATTCAAGTGCTCTTTAGTCCTTCCAAAACAAGGTCTTGATGCCCCCCTTACAGAAAATGTTCATATATGTTCCTGCATGATGCGTGTGTGCATGTTGGATGGTCACATTCTAGTGTACTAGCTAGCTAGTAAGCTTGTTCTGCTCCCGGATGATTGAATGTCATATCAGTTTGTACCTCATCTAGCTCAGCACCCCAAATTGCCACTGTTTGGTTAGTGTTTCCTTCTTGGTTGGCTAAACATATCCGTTTGTTTAATTAGGAGCATTAGACGCTCTCCATCGATGATTGCCTAATTTTATTCATGGTCTCCACAATATATCCATTTGATTGTCTGCTACATCTCCACTTAAATACTCATAATGCTACTGTCCAGCCTTTGTTCAATTGGACTGACTATATATCTCTTGTTAAAATTGTGCTCTTGATCTTTTCTTTAAACCTGGGACATCATGCATATCTAACTCTTCCTTTTCAGTCTAAACCTGAGACCTCTCTTGTTTTCAGTCACAGTGCTGTTTTGCTGTGCTTGATAAACCTGAGACTTCTTTCTATTGCAATATCAAAGTTGTTTGGTTCTGGCCTCAGCACTAGTACACTAATATTGAAGTTGTTCACTCTTTTACAGGAGCTTCGGGCCTAATTTTTTTGGAGTGTGAAGCCATGAAGCCAAGTGCGAATCAGTGAAGCCCTACTTAGCGAAGAGTTTTTTGGTTCTGTAGTAGACTGTAAATTGTAATATTGTAATAGATTGTAAAAGACTAATGTAGTGTTATTTGATGAATTATATTTGTCCCGTCCTATTTGAAAGTGATTATGTATGTTAAAAAAATGTGAAATGGAAACATGACCAGCGGGACCAATTTATGTCCCACTTATGAATATAATTTGAGATATTTTGAAATTTTTGACGTGTGGTGCCCATCTGACTAGTGGGACCAGCTCTAAAATAAAATGATTGAAAAATAAAAAATCAATTAATGGTAAGAAGGCCACAACCCAACAATAAAAAGGCTGCAATATTGGGCTTGGCCCATGAACCCAACCAAAAATTGACAGATAAAAAAAACACAAATAGGCTGAATTGTTGGGCTCGGCCCATGTAGAAAACTGAATTGGACCGGGCTGAATCTTGTGCCACATCATCTTGCCACGCTGGATGCCTACATGGCTTGGGGGAGGTTGCTAGTGACCAAAACGCCACAGTAGGAATATTTTGGTCGTAAACGTCTTTGACCATTCCAAAAGAAAGGTCGCTATAGTCAGTTTACAACGGCCAGCTTTTGACCTTCTGTTTTTGGTCACAAAAAGGTCATAAATGGAAATTTGTGACCTTTCAGTGACCAATAGTGGTAGTCATAAGTTGACATATTTCTTGTAGTGCTAGACTGAAAGATAACCTATCCCTCCTCACTTATAGGGTGGGAGATAAGAATAAATCATTCTTGCTTTCCTTCTTAGCTACCTTGTAATATAGCCTTGTTTATAGTTGCTGATTCTTTTATTTAATTGCAGTAGGAGCCTCTCCTACTGTTTCAGGGGTCAAAAAACATCAACTTTTCACAACATGTATTACATAGTTTTATAGCAAACTTTTATATTTTTCATTTTTATTTTTATCATATTACAATATTTATGAATATATATTTTTATTTAGTTGGCATAGCTAAACACATAATTTAGTTCGTATAGTATAAATACTCTTAGTTATCAGTTCTAATTTATATCATTAATCACTTTGTTTATGCAAAATTTAAATTAAGGGATGCAACAAAAGTTATCTTTGAAGTATTTTTGCAGCGGTGCCACAAAATATATTAGTGGAGACATACATTGTTGTATGTATGTCCATATGATCGTGTATAATTTAGTTTTACTAAATATCATTTTAGAGGTTTCTACATAATAATGTCCAACCAATATCTTATTACTAATTTCTAGTGTATTATTAGGTGTGCATATTTATAGAACCTTGTGGAGTATAACTTGTACCGTTTGCAAATGTGCTACAACGTAGATTGGGTAGTAAGTTCAACATATGCATGGTACTAAAATATCACATATCACCAACAAACATAAACATATCGTCGATACCATCATGCTTATTCTTCTTATTTTGACACTCGTTACATCATTCTGTGTGAGAGGTGCCATCTTCCTCCAACTACAAGGGAATTGTGGTCCTAAGTCATGGTGGGAACAGCTGATGGATTATATCACAAAATTTTACAAAACTTGTTTGGACAACGTGATATTTCCAATATTTCTATAAATGAGAATAATCTAAAAAAATCTACAAAGGAGTTGGAAAAACTTACTCAACCATTTACCCTAGAGGAAATAAAGGAAGTGGTTTATGGCATGAAGAGGAATAAAAGTCCTAGTCCTGATGGATATCCTGCTGATTTCTATCGGGACTTTTGGAATCTAGTAAATTGGGATTTAAAAAGTTTAATGGATGAATTTACCAAAGGGAATTTAGATATTTCCATACTAAACTATGGGATCATTACTCTGGTCCCCAAAACCAATGATGCTAAACAATTCCAGGAGTTTAGACCCATTAGTTTATTGAATGTTAGTTTCAAAATATTAACAAAAGTTCTCATGAATAGATTGGGTAGATGTGTCTCTCCAGTCATATCCCCTACTCAAACAGCTTTCATTAAAGGGAGGTGCACCATGGAAGGGGTTGTAATTTTGCGTGAAACTCTCAACACAATACACACAAAAAACAAAGTGATCTTTAAGGTGGATTTTCAAAAAGCATATGACAAAATCAAATGGCCATTTGTGATCAAAATGCCGAAGTTAAAAGGCTTTCCTGATAAATGGTGTGACTAGGTGATGATGACAATGAGAGGGGGACATGTGGGTGTCAGAGTTAATGATAACATTGGGCCTTATTTTAGAACTTTCAAAGGTCTGAGACAGGGTGATGCTATGTCACCCTTCTTATCAGACTTAGCAACTGATGCCCTTGCTATCATGTTAAATAATGCTAGGGAGCATGATATAGTTAAAGGGCTGCTAGGGAATCATATGACTTAAGGTACGGTATAAATATGTTACAATATGCTGATGATACCATTTTCCTACTACAAGATGATTTGGAAAGTGCCAAAAATTTAAAATTCATACTTTGTGCATTTGAACAGATATCAGATTTGACAATTGATTTTCATAAAAATAAGCTTCTTCTTTTTGGAGAAGCTGTTGAGAAAAAAGAGATTTATCATGAAATCTTTACATGCAAAATGGGTGAGATGCCTATGAAATATCTTGGCATACATGTTTCTAATACTTGGATAAGAAACAAACACTAGAATGGGGTGGTGGAGAAAATTCAAAAAAGATGTAGTTGCCGGCAAGGAAGATTATTAGGATCCATTGCAGGGAGGATTACTTTGGTGTAATCTTTTCTAACCAACATGCCTCTCTTCATGATGTCCTTCTATCCTATGCCAGTAGGAATAAGAAAAAAAAAGGTGATTTATATAGAGCAAGACTAGCATGGGAAGAAGATGAAGATAAGGAAAAATATTATCTAGTTAAGTGGTCTGAATGTTGTCTACCAAAAGATCTGGGTGGGTTGGGGATTCTTAATCTAGACATTATGAGTAAACCTTTGTTGGTTAAATGGTTTTGGAAGATGGAAACTGAAGAAGGCTTATGTCAGTCTATGGTGGGTGACAAATATGTATTGAATGGATCTATTTCTAACACCCAAAAAAGACCTGGAGCCTCCCAATTTAGGGATAACTTAAAAAAAGTTAAAGATATTTTTCATAGATATGCAAAGAAAAAATTAGGAGATGGAAAACATACCAGATTTTGGGAGGACATATGGGTGGATGATCATGCTTTGAAAGATGATTATCCCAGGCTATATAATTTGAGCTTTGACCATGATATAACTATGGCTGAGGCTATTAAAAAAGGGTGGCGAGGATTTAGATTTAGAAGAACCCTACATGGGGAGACTTGGGAACTATGGAAATGCCTTAAACTTAGATGTGAGGATATTGGGATGGGGGAAGGTAGAGATGAAGTTGAAAGGACTCTAACTGGAGATAAAAAATATTCAGTTGAATCCTTATACGGGGAGTTGATCACTGAGAAGTGCAAATTCCCACATATGTTTCTACGGAAAGTCAAGGTCCCGCTAAAATTAGAGTGTTCCTATGGCTGGTAACGGAAAAAGTATCTTAACAAAAGATTCCTTGTTGAAAAAAGGTTGGAAAGGCCCTAAAGAAGGTGTATTTTGTGGTAAAAATGAAACTATTAATCATATGTTCTTTTCCTATTCTGCTGCTTCATTACCATGGAGCTTGCTGAAATATGCTTTTGATTTGAGATCCATCCCAACATCTGAGGATGATTGTTTTGGGAGATGGATCAGAACCTTTAACAAAAAAGATCAGAAACTAGTTTGGATTGGCTTGGCAGTTATGCTATGGACTTTATGGAAATGTAGAAATGGTGTTATTTTTTACAGTAAAATTTACAATGATTCTATGCGTTTGATACAAATGATGACATATTGGATTGTGGCTTGGTCTATTCTGCAGATAAAAGATTAAAACAAAAGGACGCTGGAGCTGGGATCAAAGCTACTAGAGCGAGTAGCAAGTGAAGTTTATAAAGCTTCGCGGGGGTGGAGATATAACGTCCCAAGGTTGGGAGTCAGAAGTTGTCTTGGTTGAAGTTTCTTTTCTCTAGTCTCGTTTGGTGGTAGCTTAGTAGTAGTAGCTGTTGCTTTTGTGGGGTTCCCCTAGCGTCTGGCCTAGTTCTGCAATGACATGTTTAGCTATGTTGGCTGTTCACTTGGTATTGCTGCAGTTTCTCTTTTGAGTATTCCCTGAGAAAATTGTACCTGGAATGTTATACGTGTTTCCCTTTCTAGTTCTTATAGTTGTAGTAGTGGTGCGTACTACTTTTGAGAAACTGGTTGATGTAACTCTTTATGTTGGTTTCCCTTCATGAAAATCGGAAGGGGGAAGCCCTTCTTTTCTTCAAAAAAAAAAAACAATGACGAGCGGGGCGGCAGAAACATTCTCTTGCTTTTTGCTCACTGAAACATTGGAGAGACACTGAACTGAGATAGAAGAAGTACACTTGGTGGAAAATTGACGAGACGGAGCAAAAGTACAAACTGAAGCCAACACCACAAGTTGGTAATTCTAGTAAGCTCACATCCGCCACAAGAAAGGCATAAGTGGTCAAGTACACTCATTCCCGGTTTTTTTTCCTAAAAATTAATACGAAGCTGTTTTGGGGACAGAGGGAGTAATATATAATTATAAGTGGTTAAAGTAAGAAACCTTAATAAGTGCATGCATTTTAGGAAAAGATGTTCTTCAATAAAAAAAAGCTTTTTAATGGATTCCATAATTACATTAAGGTTGTATAACTTGAAATCCACTTTATATTAAGCATCTTATTACATTAGACACTGCTGCCCTAGAAACAAGCAAACAAAAAGGTCCGACTTTTGGTGCAGCACCGCGGCAAACTCCCACACATCGTTTGCATCGTGCTGTTCTTGGAGACACACACATTTTTAATCTCCCAGCCATACAAACTCCCGCCCAGCTGACGCTGGCATCCAAAGTGCAGCCTTGCAAGCCTCGTCGTTTTTGTTGGAGCTGATAATTCGCGTATGCTTACTTAAAGATGAGACCCAAACCAGCCGGAGCCAAAGTATTCAGTAGCTACCGTACAGAAGTCCATTCGCGCATGCAATGGCGTCCGAAAGGTCCATCTTGTGTCTGCTCGTGCTTCTTCTTCTCTGTGGCGTTTCCCTGGCTGCTTCGCCACGCTACCTCTCCGTCAGCCTCGACAAGGCTCACGTCGACTGCCCTCCCTTAACGTCCCCCGGTACGGATTACAGCCCGCCTGAAATTTTGGTGTAAGCAGTGATGAGTTATGCATGCTCTCCGAACCTGTCGCAATTAAGTACTAAAAACGTCGTTCTAAACAGCAAATTAACGTGCTCTTCTAAGTCTGGTCGTAGCGAGAGTATCATGCATGTCAACTAGGTAATTTTGATGAGGTGACGTATAATTAAATGAAGAAAAAGAGGGTTGAGTATCATATTATGATACCGTACTATAATAAATTCTATGCTGCTTGATTAACTTGTGTCTCTTAACTACATGCGAATGACAAACAGACGCAAGTTCCGGCAACAAGCTCCTTATCCATCAGTATTCCTGCTTCTGCCCGCCATATTGTGGAGAGCGGACGAGGCGCGACATCCACGACAGAGCCCGGCTGAGCACCCTACTCCAGAGGTCACTCGTCCCCGTGCAACGAGCCGCACCGCCCATTCCAGCACCAGCAGAGGCGCCATCCGTTGCCATCCCGGACCGCTCAGGGGATTTCCTCGACTCGCCCGAGTTCATCGTCGTTGTCGGCTTCGGAACGCCGGTTCAGCCATCTTCCGTGATGTTTGACACCGGCAGCGACATGTCGTGGATCCAGTGCAAGCCGTGCTCCGGCTACTGCCATCCGCAGCACGACCCCGTCTTCGACCCCACCAAATCCACCACCTACGCCGCCGTGCAATGCGGCCAACCGCTGTGCTCACGCACCGGCAGCAAGTGCAACGACACCACCTGCCTATACTCCATGGACTATGTCGACGGCTCGTCCGAATGGAGTACATCCGGCGTCCTCTCCCAGGACACGTTGACGCTCACTTCCTCAACCAAGCTCTCCGGCGTCCCGTTCGGATGCGGCCAGCGAAACGTGGGCAAGTTCGGCTACGTCGACGGGCTGCTCGGCCTTGGCCGTGGCCAACTCTCACTGTCTTCACAAGCAGGTCATTCGTTCGGCAGCACCTTCTCCTACTGTCTGCCGTCCGACAACAGCACGGCTGGGTACCTCAGCATCGGCTCGACGCCCGTCTCCGGCCAAGTCCAGTACACGGCGATGATACAAAAGTTCAGCTACCCGTCATTGTACTTCGTCGAGCTCGTCTCCATCAACATCGGTGGTTACATCCTCCCGGTGCCACCCTCAATATTCACGAGCACCGGCACCATCTTGGACTCCGGCACGATCCTTACACATCTACCGGGGCAGGCATACACCGCGCTTCGCGACCGGTTCAAGTTCGCCATGCAGGGGAGCAAAACAGCGCCGCCGCAAGAAAACCTCGACACGTGCTATGACTTTGGCGGCCAGAGTGGAATCTTAATACCGGCGGTATCACTCATATTCAGTGATGGCGCGGTTTTTGACCTCAACTTCTACGGGATCTTGACATTCCCACAGCCGACCATCGGCTGCCTCGCGTTCATGCCGCGGCCAGCGTCGACGCCGTTCTCCATCATCGGCAATACGCAGCAGCGGTCGACCGAGGTGATATACAACGTTGCTGCGGAGAAGATCGGTTTTGTCCCCAACAGTTGCTGATAATCATATGTAGTACCATACTACCGTTT
>NC_041391.1:720480676-720506643 GCF_002162155.2 Triticum dicoccoides | reverse complement strand
ACGTGCTAAAGTAAGCCTGAGCGCATAATTAGTAATCCTACGCTCCGGTGGTATAGCGCACACAACATGGAGCCAGACAAACCAGCGCGCGTGCAAACTAAACCAGTGATCCTCCCGCCTAGTCGTAAAAGCTACACTATATGTGGTAATCAAGTGTACCTGTTACTACTAATGATAAGGCAAGAAATCAATAGTAAACTTCCAGTAAAATGAGGCATGGGGTGAATCCGAGACTTGATTGGTGGACTAAAGGACTTGCGCATGCATATAGTAACTAATTACTATATTCATTTGATGTTTTACTAGCATGTGGAAGAAATGGATGGCTTAATATAGTGGATCCAAGGACTCGTGCATGCATATAGTAACAACTTTAATTCTGTTACTATATCTACTGAATGTTTTACTACCACATGTGATTTCGTGGATCGAAGGACGAGTGCATGCATATAGTAACTACTTTAGTCCCGTTACCATATTTACCAGAAGTTTTACGAGCAGGTTGGCCGAGTAGAGAACCCGTGCATACATCTAGTAACCATTTTTATTGTTTTACGATACTTTACCAAAGTTTTTACTAGCAGGTGGAAGGAATTCCGCTGGTTTGGTTGAGGGGACAGCACGATCTGACCGGAGCGCATGATTAGCTTTTCTACGCGCCCGCTCACTTTAGCGCCACCGTGTATATATATATATATATATATATATATATATATATATATATATATATATATATATATATATATATATATATATGTGTGTGTGTGTGTGTGTGTGTGTGTGTGTGTGTGCCTATCTATCTATCAAAGAAACTTGTTATGCACGAATGAGAAGCATGGATAAATATACGATCTTTTTTTCCGATGAAATATCAATCAAACGAACTTGTCATGCAATGCAAATAACAAATTTGATCTGATTATATTTTGGTGTGTCGTCATGTCGTCTCCAGATTCAGAAAAAGCTAGTAGCACCTAGGACAAGATGAAACTTAGAGATTGTTATGGAAATTTCTCGCTTCAGTTGAATTGTTAAACTTAGAGATTTTTCAAAATAAATAAATTGTGATGCACATGTGTACATTCAGAACATAATATTAATAGCGACTGGATTGCTCGGCTAGCAGATATGACGCTTTTTCGATGTAGCCTCTCGGGCGGCATTGCAGACGCCTATGTGGCATGAGTCCGACCGCATGAATTCGGGCAAAACAGCACCGTGTTGAATGAAAAAAGTTCTTGAACGCTCGCCGCACATTCATGTCGGTCTGGCGCCCCAAATCGAACGCGACTGGAGGATGTCAGTCGCAGTGCCTTGGCCGAATGGGTGGGCTGTGCCACTTCAATGCGGACGCGGCTACCGAAAAGCTTACTCCGACCGCTACTCCACATTCAAGATGAACAAGGTTAGCAAGTTGCTGTCAGAGGAATTAAAAACTGGTGATGCCAAAACCATAGACTGCTTCCAAGCAACGAAATTGCACACAAGACGGGTCGTAGGCCCCGTGGGTGCCGGAGAAAGAGACAGGGTCGCTCATACCCCACTCGGTCTCCGGCAAGATGAGGTCAGGGATCGTCTCGACGGTGGACGTGTCGGCGTCATAGAGCGCGGCCTTGCCATCCTCGTCGACGCAGAGGATCCTGCCCTCATCGCCCCCGCCATAGAAGGGGAAAAACTCGAGCCTCGTCGACACGGCGCCGCCCGCGTCAGCGTGGGAGAAGGTCTTGAAGGTGAAGTTGGGCTGGGGCAGTTGCAAGGCGCCGTCATAGTCGTAGTCTTCATTCTCCTTCTCCCATGGCGATGGAGATCGCGTCATCTTCTTCTCCTTCGATTTGGCTGCCACAACTGCTTGTTGGATCTGCTGTGGGTGCGCCGTGGAAGGGTAGAAGAGCTCCTTCTTGGGGTTGACGATGCGGCTCAGTGATCCTCCGTCGTATCTGTTGGGAACGTTGCAGAAAATTAAAATTTTTCCTACGGTTTCACCAAGATCCATTTATGAGTTCATCTAAGCAACGAGTCAAGGGAGTGAGTTTGCATCTACATACCACTTGTAGATCGAGTGCGAAAGCGTTCAAGGGGATGGTGATGATGGAGTCGTACTTGCCGTGATTCAGATCACCGATGACCAAGTGCTGAACGGATAGCACCTCCGCGTTCAACACACGTACGGTACGGACGACGTCTCCTCCGTCTTGATCCAGCAAGGAGGAAGGAGAGGTTGAGGAAGACAGCTCCAATGACAGCACGACGGCGTGGTGTTGTTGGTGCAGCAGTACTCCGACAAGGCTTCGCCAAGCACGTACGGAGGAGGAGAGGTGTTGGGGAGGGGAGGGGCTGCGCCTTGGCTTGTGTGTTCAGCCCTCCCCTCACCCCTCTATTTATAGGGGAAGGGGCAAGGGGGGCCGGCCCCTCTAGATGGGATCTAGAGGGGGGGCGGCGGCCAGGGAGGGGGAACTTGCCCCCCAAGCAAGGGGGGCGCCCCCTCTAGGGCCCCCCCCCCAACCCTAGGCGCATGGGCCCAAGGGGGGGGGCGCCCAGCCCTCCAGGGGCTGGCTCCTGCCCCACGCAGCCCATGTGGCCCCCCGGGAGGGGTGGCCCCTCCCGGTGGACCCCCAGAACCCTTCCGGTGGCCCCGGTACAATACCGATATTGCCCCCGAAACCTTCTGGTGTTCGTATGACAGCTTCCCATATATAAATATTTACCTCCGGACCCTTCCGGAACTCCTCGTGACGTCCGGGATGTCATCCAGAACTCCGAACAACATTCGGTATTCACATACAAGTCTTCCTAATAACCCTAGTGTCACCGAACCTTAAGTGTGTAGACCCTACGGGTTCGGGAGACATGCAGACATGACCGAGACGGCTCTCAGGTCAATAACCAACAGCGGGATCTGGATACCCATGTTGGCTCCCACATGCTCCTCGATGATGTCATCGGATGAACCACGATGTCGAGGATTCAAGCAACCCCGTATACTATTCCCTTTGTCAATCGGTACGTTACAAGCCCGAGACTCAATCGTCGGTATCCCAATACCTCGTTCAGTCTCGTTACCGGCAAGTCACTTTACTCATACCGCAATGCATGATCCCATGACCAAACACTTGGTCACTTTGAGCTCATTATGATGATGCATTACCGAGTGGGCCCAGAGATACCTCTCCATCATACGGAGTGACAAATCCCAGTCTCGATCCGTGTCAACCCAACAGACACTTTCGGAGATACCTGTAGTGCACCTTTATAGTCACCCAGTTACGTTGTGACGTTTGGTACACCCAAAGCACTCCTACGGTATCCGGGAGTTACACGATCTCATGGTCTAAGGAAGAGATACTTGACATTGAAAAAGCTCTAGCAAAACGAACTACACGATCTTGTGCTATGCTTAGGATTGGGTCTTGTCCATCACATCATTCTCCTAATGATGTGATCCCGTTGTCAATGACATCTAATGTCCATAGTCAGGAAACCATGACTATCTGTTGACCAACGAGCTAGTCAACTAGAGGCTCACTAGGGACATGTTATGGTCTATGTATTCACACGTGTATTACGATTTCCGGATAATACAATTATAGCATGAATAAAAGACGATTATCATGAACAAGGAAATATAATAATAATGCTTTTATTATTGCCTCTAGGGCATATTTCCAAGAGTCTCCCACTTGCACTAGAGTCAATAATCTAGTTACATTGTGATGAATCGAACACCCATAGAGTTCTGGTGTTGATCATGTTTTGCTCGCGAGAGAGGTTTAGTCAACGGATCTGCGACATTCAGATCCGTATGTACTTTGCAAATATCTATGTCTCCATCTTAAACATTTTCACGAATGGAGTTGAAACGACGCTTGATGTGTCTGGTCTTCTTGTGAAACCTGGGCTCCTTGGCAAGGGCAATAGCTCCAGTGTTGTCACAGAAGAGTTTGATCGGCCCCGACGCATTGGGTATGACTCCTAGGTCGGTGATGAACTCCATCACCCAAATTGCTTCATGCACTGCCTCCGAGGCTGCCATGTACTCCGCTTCACATGTAGATCCCGCCACGACGCTCTGCTTGCAGCTGCACCAGCTTACTACTCCACCATTCAACATATACACGTATCTGGTTTGTGACTTAGAGTCATCCAGATCTGTGTCAAAGCTAGCGTCGACGTAACCCTGTACGACGAGCTCTTCGTCACCTCCATAAACGAGAAACATGTCCTTCGTCCTTTTCAGGTACTTTAGGATATTCTTGACCCCTGTCCAGTGTTCCTTGCCGGGATTACTTTGGTACCTTCCTACCAAACTTACGGCAAGGTTTACATTAGGTCTGGTACACAGTATGGCATACATAATAGATCCTATGTTGAGGCATAGGGGATGACGCTCATCTCTTCTTTATCTTTTGCCGTGGTCGGGCATTGAGCCGAGCTCAATCTCACACCTTGCAATACAGGCAAGAACCCCTTCTTGGACTGATCCATTTTGAACTTCTTCAAAATCTTATCAAGGTATGTGCTTTGTGAAAGACCTATGAGGCGTCTCGATCTATCTCTATAGATCTTGATGCCTAATATGTAAGCAGCTTCTCCAAGGTCCTTCATTGAAAAACACTTATTCAAGTAGGCCTTAATGCTGTCCAAGAATTCTATATCATTTCCCATCAAAAAGTATGTCATCTACATATAATATGAGAAATGCTACAGAGCTCCCACTCACTTTCTTGTAAACGCAGGCTTCTCCATAAGTCTGCATAAACCCAAACGCTTTGATCATTTCATCAAAGCGAATGTTCCAACTCTGAGATGCTTGCACCAGCTCATAAATGGATCGCTGGAGCTTGCATACTTTGTTAGCATTCTTAGGATCGACAAAACCCTCCGGCTGCATCATATACTGTTCTTCCTTAAGATGCCCGTTAAGGAATGCCGTTTTGACGTCCATCTGCCATATCTCATAATCATAGTATGCGGCAATTGCTAACATGATTCGGACGGACTTAAGCTTCGCTACCGGAGAGAAAGTCTCATCGTAGTCAATCCCTTGAACTTGCCGATAACCCTTAGCGACAAGTCGAGCTTTATAGATGGTGACATTACCATCCGCATCCGTCTTCTTCTTAAAGATCCATTTGTTTTCTATAGCTCGCCGATCATCGGGCAAGTCAGTCAAAGTCCATACTTTGTTTTCATACATGGATTCTATCTCGGATTTCATGGCTTCTAGCCATTTGTTGGAATCTGGGCCCGCCATCGCTTCTTCATAGTTCGAAGGTTCACCGTTGTCTAACAACATGATTTCCAGGACAGGGTTGCCGTACCACTCTGGTGCGGAACGTGTCCTTGTGGACCTACGAAGTTCAGTAGCAACTTGATCCGAAGTACCTTGATCATCATCATTATTTTCCTCTTCAGTTGGTGTAGGCATCACAGGAACATTTTCCTGAGCTGCACTACTTTCCCGTTCAAAAGGTAGTACTTCATCGAGTTCTACTTTCCTCCCTCTTACTTCTTTTGAGAGAAACTTTTTTTCCAGAAAGGATCCGTTCTTGGCAACAAATATCTTGCCCTCGGATCTTAAGTAGAAGGTATACCCAATGGTTTCTTTAGGGTATCCTATGAAGATGCATTTTTCCGACTTGGGTTCGAGCTTTTCAGGTTGAAGTTTCTTGACATAAGCATCGCATCCCCAAACTTTTAGAAATGACAGCTTAGGTTTCTTCCCAAACCATAATTCATACGGTGTCGTCTCAACGGATTTAGACGGTGCCCTATTTAAAGTGAATGTAGCTGTCTCTAGAGCGTATCCCCAAAATGATAGCGGTAAATCGGTAAGAGACATCATAGATCGCACCATATCTAATAGAGTGCGATTACGATGTTCGGACACACCGTTTCGCTGAGGTGTTCCAGACGGCGTGAGTTGTGAAACGATTCCACATTTTCTTAAGTGTGTACCAAATTCATGACTTAAATATTCTCCTCCACGATCCGATCGTAAGAATTTTATCTTTCGGTCACGTTGATTCTCTACTTCATTCTGAAATTCCTTGAACTTTTCAAAGGTCTCAGACTTGTGTTTCATCAAGTAGACATACCCATATCTACTCAAATCATCTGTGAGAGTGAGAACATAACGATATCCTCCGCGAGCCTCAACACTCATTGGACCGCACACATCGGTATGTATGATTTCCAACAAGTTGGTTGTTCGCTCCATTATTCCGTAGAATGGAGTCTTAGTCATTTTGCCCATGAGGCATGGTTCGCATGTGTCAAATGATTCATAATTGAGAGACTCTAAAAGTCCATCAGCATGGAGCTTCTTCATGCGCTTGACACCAATGTGACCAAGGCGGCAGTGCCACAAGTATGTGGGACTATCGTTATCAACTTTACATCTTTTGGTATTCACGCTATGAATATGTGTAACACTACGTTCGAGATTCATTAAGAATAAACCATTGACCATCGGGGCATGACCATAAAACATATCTCTCATATAAATAGAACAACCATTATTCTCGGATTTAAATGAGTAGCCATCTCGTATCAAACGAGATCCAGATACAATGTTCATGCTCAAACTTGGCACCAAATAACAATTATTAAGGTTCAAAACTAATCCCTAGGTAAATGTAGAGGTAGCGTGCCGACGGCAATCACATCGACTCTGGAACCATTCCCGACGCGCATCATCACCTCGTCCTTCGCCAGTCTTTGCTTATTCCGCAGCTCCTGTTGTGAGTTACAAATATGAGCAACGGCACCGGTATCAAATACCCACGAGTTACTACGAGTACTGGTAAGGTACACATCAATTACATGTATATCAAATATACCTTTGGTGTTGCCGGCCTTCTTGTCCGCTAAGTATTTGGGGCAGTTCCGCTTCCAGTGACCCTTCCCCTTGCAGTAAAAGCACTTAGTCTCAGGCTTGGGTCCATTCTTTGACTTCTTCCCGGCAACTGGCTTACCGGGCGCGGCAACATCTTTGCCGTCCTTCTTGAAGTTCTTCTTACCCTTGCCTTCTTGAACTTAGTGGTCTTATTGACCATCAACACTTGATGTTCTTTCTTGATTTCAACCTCTGCTGACTTTAGCATTGAAAATACTTCAGGAATGGTCTTCACCATCCCCTGCATATTGTAGTTCAGCACAAAGCTCTTGTAGCTTGGTGGGAGTGACTGAAGGATTCTGTCAATGACCGCCTCATCCGGGAGGTTAATGTCCAGCTGGGACAGGCGGTTGTGCAACCCAGACATTTTGAGTATGTGCTCACTGACAGAACTATTTTCCTCCATCTTACAACTATAGAACTTGTCGGAGACTTCATATCTCTCGACACGGGCATGAGCTTGGAAAACTAGTTTCAGCTCCTCGAACATCTCATATGCTCCGTGTTGCTCAAAACGCTTTTGGAGCCCCGGTTCTAAGCTGTAAAGCATGCCGCACTAAACGAGGGAGTAATCATCAGCACGAGACTGCCAAGCATTCATAATATCTTGGTTCTCTGGGATGGGAGCGTCACCTAGCGGTCCTTCTAGGACATATTGTTTCCTGGCAGCTATGAGGATGATCCTCAGGTTCCGGACCCAGTCCGTATAGTTGCTGCCATCATCTTTCAGCTTGGTTTTCTCTAGGAACGCGTTGAAGTTCATGTTGACATGAGCGTTGGCCATTTGATCTACAAGACATATTATTCAAAGGTTTAAGACTAAGTTCATGATAATTAAGTTCATCTAATCAAATTAATATAATGAACTCCCACTCAGATTAGACATCCCTCTAGTCATCTAAGTGTTACACGATCCGAGTCGACTAGGCCGTGTCCGATCATCACGTGAGACGGACTAGTCATCGTCGGTGAACATTCTCATGTTGATCGTATCTTCCATACGACTCGTGTTCGACCTTTCGGTCTCCGTGTTCCGAGGCCATGTCTGTACATGCTAGGCTTGTCAAGTTAATCCTAAGTGTTTTGCATGTGTAAAACTGTCTTACACCCGTTGTATGTGAACGTAAGGATCTATCACACCCGATCATCACGTGGTGCTTCGAAACGATGAACTTTAGCAACGGTGCACAGTTAGGGGAGAACACTTCTTGAAATTTTTGTAAGGGATCATCTTATTTACTACCGTCGTTCTAAGTAAACAAGATGCATAAACATAATAAACATCACATGCAATTATATAATAGTGACATGATATGGCCAATATCATATAGCTCCTTCGATCTCCATCTTCGGGGCTCCATGATCATCTTCGTCACCGGCATGACACCATGATCTCCATCATCGTGTCTTCATGAAGTTGTCACGCCAATGACTACTTCTACTTCTATGGCTAACGCGTTTAGCAACAAAGTAAAGTAATTTACATGGCGTTCTTCAATGACACGCAGGTCATACAAAAATAAAGACAACTCCTATGGCTCCTGCCGGTTGTCATACTCATCGACATGCAAGTCGTGATTTCTATTACAAGAACATGATCTCATACATCACAATATATCATTCATCATTCATCACAACTTCTGGCCATATCACATCACAAGACAATTGCTGCAAAAACAAGTTAGACGTCCTCTAATTGTTGTTGCATCTTTTACGTGGCTGCAATTGGGTTCTAGCAAGAACGTTTTCTTACCTACGAATAACCACAATGTGATCTTGTAAACTTCTATTTACCCTTCATAAGGACCCTTTTCATCGAATCCGCTTCAACTAAAGTGGGAGAGACAGACACCCGTCAGCCACCTTATGCAACTAGTGCATGTTAGTCGGTGGAACCGGTCTCACGTAAGCGTACGTGTAAGGTTGGTCCGGGCCGCTTCATCCCACAATACCACTGAAGCAAGATAACACTAGTAGCGGCAAGCAAGTTGACAAGATGTACGCCCACAACAAAATTGTGTTCTACTCGTGCAATAGAGAACTACGCATAGACCTAGCTCATGATGCCACTGTTGGGGAACGTTGCAGAAAATTAAAATTTTTCCTATGGTTTCACCAAGATCCATCTATGAGTTCATCTAAGCAACGAGTCAAGGGAGTGAGTTTGCATCTACATACCACTTGTAGATCGAGTGCGGAAGCTTTCAAGGGGATGGTGATGATGGAGTCGTACTCGCCGTGATTCAGATCACCGATGACCAAGTGCTGAACGGACAGCACCTCCGCGTTCAACACATGTACGGTACGGACGACGTCTCCTCCGTCTTGATCCAGCAAGGAGGAAGGAGAGGTTGAGGAAGACAGCTCCAACGGCAGCACGACGGCGTGGTGTTGTTGGTGCAGCAGTACTCCGACAGGGCTTCGCCAAGCACGTACGGAGGAGGAGAGGTGTTGGGGAGGGGAGGGGCTGCGCCTTGGCTTGTGTGTTCAGCCCTCCCCTCACCCCTCTATTTATAGGGGAAGGGGCAAGGGGGGCCGGCCCCTCTAGATGGGATCTAGAGGGGGGGCGGCGGCCAGGAAGGGGAACTTGCCCCCCAAGCAAGGGGGGCGCCCCCTCTAGGGTTCCCCCCCCAACCCTAGGTGCATGGGCCCAAGGGGGGGGCGCCCAGCCCTCCAGGGCTGGCTCCTGCCCCACGCAGCCCATGTGGCCCCCGGGGAGGGGTGGCCCCTCCCGGTGGACCCCCGGAACCCTTCCGGTGGCCCCGGTACAATACCGATATGCCCCCGAAACCTTCCGGTGTCCGTATGACAGCTTCCCATATATAAATCTTTACCTCCGGGCCCTTCCGGAACTCCTCGTGACGTCCGGGATCTCATACGGGACTCCGAACAACATTCGGTATTCACATACAAGTCTTCCTAATAACCCTAGCGTCACCGAACCTTAAGTGTGTAGACCCTACGGGTTCGGGAGACATGCAGACATGACCGAGACGGCTCTCAGGTCAATAACCAACAGCGGGATCTGGATACCCATGTTGGCTCCCACATGCTCCTCGATGATGTCATCGGATGAACCACGATGTCGAGGATTCAAGCAACCCCGTATACTATTCCCTTTGTCAATCGGTACGTTACAAGCCCGAGACTCGATTGTCAGTATCCCAATACCTCGTTCAGTCTCGTTACCGGCAAGTCACTTTATCGTACCGCAATGCATGATCCTGTGACCAAACACTTGGTCACTTTGAGCTCATTATGATGATGCATTACCGAGTGGGCCCAGAGATACCTCTCCGTCATACGGAGTGACAAATCCCAGTCTCGATCCGTGTCAACCCAACAGACACTTTCGGAGATACCTGTAGTGCACCTTTATAGTCACCCAGTTACGTTGTGACGTTTGGTACACCCAATGCACTCCTACGGTATCCGAGAGTTACACGATCTCATGGTCTAAGGAAGAGATACTTGACATTGAAAAAGCTCTAGCAAAACGAACTACACGATCTTGTGCTATGCTTAGGATTGGGTCTTGTCCATCACATCATTCTCCTAATGATGTGATCCCGTTGTCAATGACATCTAATGTCCATAGTCAGGAAACCATGACTATCTGTTGACCAACGAGCTAGTCAACTAGAGACTCACTAGGGACATGTTATGGTCTATGTATTCACACGTGTATTACGATTTTCGGATAATACAATTATAGCATGAATAAAAGACGATTATCATGAACAAGGAAATATAATAATAATGCTTTTATTATTGCCTCTAGGGCTTATTTCCAACAGTATCTCCCCAACGCCACGTTCAACAACCGCCACGCCTTCATTGATCGATCCTTCCCTTTTTACCAACAAGAGGCGGCGCGGACGAGGCCGGCTACATCGACCACAGAGATGCCCTTTAGGCCTTGTACAATGTCAGGTGCTAAGGGAGATGCTTAGAAAAATAAACCAGATTTTTCTGAAGCACCAGTGCTTATTTCTATAGAAAAGACGCCTAACTAAGCGTATACCCTGTACAAATAAGCATAGGTGCTTAGAGAAAGTCTGATTTATTTCTCTAAGCACCTCCCCTAAGCACCTTGCATTGTACAAGGCCTAAACGGCATCTCTGTGGTCGATGTAGTTGGCTAGGTCATCTCTAGGTTTTTTTTTCCTCTCTTTTTTAGGGCTAGGTCGTTTCTACGTTTTTATTTCTCTACGTGAGGCTGTACGTTTTTGTAATGGATACGGCCCATCATCACGTAGTTTTGGTAGTATGAGCATGGGCCGGCTACAAGGCATCTGGTGGATGGGATCAAATTAGCCCTTTTATTTCAACGATGAAAAAAATATGTGAAATAAATATACACATATAGTGGTTTTCTTTGTTGCGGGGTACATATATAGTGCTTACAAACAAAGTTCATCAAAATATACAGAAAATATATATGTTTGCTTGCTGTACACAAAGAAGACAAATACATATATCAAAATGAGTTTGTCTTCTATTGTATTTCGGCCGAAAATTTGTTGTTCGTGTAGCCTATAGATCATTTGTTATTTCCTTTATTCTGCAGTCGTTATTACTTCTTCATTTAGCTCTTGGGACATTTAAAGAAGTTCCACAATTTTCTTTCTTCGCTCAACCCCTGGATTCACTCAGCAGCCCGGTATTGAACTCAGCTGAATATTTAACTTTTTTCTGTTGAAACCTTAACATTTCGATCAGCAGCATTGCACATTGCAGTACTGACCATTGAATGCAGAGTGCCGGCGACATGCCTGTGATGCTATTTCTGATGCTCTATATGTCCTACTGCCTGACGACTCTGGATAATGATATGTGTGTATAGGATAACTAAGTCTGTGACTACTATCTATGCAGAAGGGATGAGCTGCAGATAAAAAATTACTGGGAAAAAACTATACTGGCCAAGTGGGATATAAATAGATAAACCCTACTGTCCAGTCTAGTATGTGTGATATGAAAGAAAGTCCACTTGTTCTTCCGTTCCAGGTAATAATGATATACTAATTGACTCTAAAGTTTTGCCAATGTCTGAGCTTCAGCGAAAGCATGCAAATTTTGTCGACGAAAACGCTCATGACATGAGAATTAGAGTGCTGCTAATTAAAAACCATGACACTTGTTCCTCTGGTGTCTCTCGATTTGTAACACGTTATCAGCCGCTCTAGCGAGAGCACAAAGATCACAAAGAGAGTTCAAAGGAAGGAAAATTCACCGATGGTGAGAATACCAAGTATGATTTCCATATTCTTTCATTTGATTCGAGTAAAGGCGCGCCAGGGTTTCATCACTAGGTACTACCGCCGATGAGTGACGTCGTTTTGTCGCTTTGGACATAGGCATCGCGCCGAAGGACACAACCATCCTGCTGCGAGAGCCGATGCAAACATTTTTGCAGCCCAGGGAAAAGTAAAATAAATACTTTATAATTATTGAAAAAAGTATACAACATTTTAATTTTGTCACCAAAATTTTCATAATTTAGTATTGATGATATAATTTATATTATTTACTTATCAAAATTAACAACATTATAATGTTGCTAAGTAGTAGTAATAGTGTGAATTGTTATATAATTGGAATATATGTCTTTAAATTGTATGTCGTAAGAAAAAAATCTGATGGACATTGCATAAATTATATTTTGCAAGTCTGTGAATGTGTTCATATATATTTTAGTATCATTAGATTCATTTTAGATATTTCCAAGCCATACACTCTAACAAATATTTATATAATACTTTATAATGTACTCCCTCCGTTCCATATTACTCGTCGCTGATTTAGTACAACTAAATCAGCGACGAGTAATATGGAACCGAGGGAGTATTAGGTAAACAAATCAATAGAAACGTTTAGCATGTGACACATGTTTTTGCAAGCTAGGTTCAGTGATAATTGGACGACATGTGCATGCTTTGCACTTGTACTTAGAATACCATTATCATTGTAATAAACAAAAATGATTAAATATTGTTGCTCCTATTTTTGTGTGTATACGATCTAGTTATTTGACATGCTCGTCTAGAAGGCACTTGGTTTGACTTGGTGTATGTGAGAGCTCATGCTAATTTCTTAAATGAAAAGTTGCACGCTAGTTTAGCATACAAAGATAAGTATTATGACATGCACAACACCCATGATACAGAGACTAGCAACTTAGTTAAATTTAACAATTTCAAGCAGATTGGTTTGTTTCCATATGGTATACATTTTTACTATGTGATATAAATTTGTGCTCCTCCAAACTAAGATTATTCTATTTATATACTGCATAATATTTTAGACTATAATAGTATAGTCACTAGTGGTATTTGGGCCCTAGTAGTATAATTTAGTATCTGGGGCCCTTCTCCTCTGAGGCCCGAGGCCCAGCCTATTGGATACGGCCACCGTGTCATTGGATGCGGCACCGCACCACTCCTGAAGCCACCACACTCCACCAGTGAACCAGGGGTTGGTCGCTAGCCCGAGAAAACCCATGGTACATGGAGAAGACTATGCCCGCATTAGCTCAACCAGGCTCCCTTGGGCCAAGTATGCAAAGTGGCAAAAAAGATGCGGGTAACCAAACACGTCCTTTGAGAAAGCAACGACACTCACGACATTGCATCATCGATGGGTCCACCTACATGAACGCCCCCAATCAACGCCGTCTTTAACCTACCGACTGCAACACCACCAGAGCATGTTGTACCGAGCACCCCTCCCGTCACGTACATGCCAATATGGGTCTTTGGACGTGATCCACCTCCTCGCGCCGAGCCCTCCGCTTACTCTTAGGAGTCGAGGTCGCGCAGGGCCACAAACCACCACACAAATACCCCCTTTTATCTATGAGTGAGCTATCTGTGAAACTATGCAATTCATCTGCCTTCATGGACCTGAAGATCCAAATAGCAGGGAGGGGGTGTTAGTCGCTATCAAAACCCACCATGATTTACGATGCTCACATGCATTTCCCTATATAAATTAGTTGCCTCGTTTATCGATTCCGTTTGTTTTTGCGCCATGGTTGCAATGGGGTGTTGCAACATGGACTGTCATAAATCAAGATCATGATTTGTGGATAATTCATAAAACATGTTCCCATAAATTACTTAACTTTTCGGGTGAATTTGACCTTTGCGCCAAGGGCGCAGTGGGTCCTAATTAATATTGTACTAAATAAAGCTTCCTTATGTTGTACTCCCTCCGTCTCATAATATAAGAGCGATTTTAACACTAGTGTAGTGTCAAAATCGCTCTTATATTTTGGGACGGAAGGAGTACAATATTGTAGAGGAAAGCATATTGTGTGGCTAGTGGCGTCTCCTCACTATGTATCTTCCCAGAAGCTAGTCGTGTTCTCATTCACAACAATAAATTTTGTCCTATTGAAAAAGGCTACTTTCAGCCTCATTAGCCATGTGCGGTAACATGTGCCATGGTCTTGGATTGCAAGTACTTGTTACGCAGTAGCTGCAACCACATTCCATCTCCCTCAACAGATAGTTTGTATAGGCATTTACTGAGTAGGCACCTGGCTTTAACCTCTAGGTTCTCGATCCCTAGACCTCCTTGGTCCGTCGATCAACAGATTATGTCCCACTTGGCCAACCTGTATTTGGTTTTGATCTCATCACATTGCCAGAAAAAACGTGATCGATAGAAGTCTAACTTTTCTATACCCCCATGGGTACTTCAAAGAAAGAAGTAGAAACATCGGCATACTTGTAATCACCGAATTTAGCAAAATAAGCCAACCCCCATAAGACATAAGCTTGTCCTTCCAACAAGTTAGTTTTTTTTATAAATCGATCCTCAATGCACTTCCGTTCCTTATTGGTTAATTTTTTATGGTGAATTGGTATTCCAAGATAACTAAATGGTAAAGATCCCAATTCACAACCGAACAACTGTCTATATGTATCCTGCTCTTCCTTGGCACGATCGAAACAGAACAGTTCGATCTTGTTAAAGTTGATCTTCAACCCTGACAGCTGTTCAAAAACGCATAGCACAAGTTTGATATATCGATGAGAGAGATAGGTGAGGATGAGTTAAGATCATCCAGATCAATGGATGCGATGATATAGTTTGAGTGTTTGGTAATTATGAGTGGGATTAGCTTATTTTCTGTTTGATTTGAGGAATCAAGGTTGTTGGGATGATCAAACTAAGGGCATTTTGAGCCAATAGTTTCCGAAATAGCAAAGTTTAACAAGTAGTATTATCTATGAATTTGTGTTTCACAAATGCAAGCTGCGGAGGGCAGACCCTAGTGCACCAGTAGTTCTTGACACTGGATTGACAATGACGCATCGATCGGTGAAAGTGACGGCGCGGTGCAAATTGCGCAACAGAATAACATCATAACTTCCGTTTTGTAACCCAGCAGACTTGGCCGATCGGCTGTCATTGTAATATCAAGATCGTTATACTAATTGATATTTCATTCTATTGATTGGCTGCCACAAGAGATGGAACTCGGCAATATAATATCTTTTTTTGGGTTTTTGTTCATGACGTTTGGATTTTTTTATTTAGAAAAGGAGGATTACCCCGGCCTCTGCATTTGGGAGATGCATGCGGCCACTTTATTGACGTTGTACAAATTGCAGGCATTGTGGAGATGGCTTGGTTGACATCTCTGCGAGCTGCTTGTTTTTAAATTTGAGCTACAATGCAAAATCTAGTACTTCCTCCGTCTCAAAATAAGTCAGCAACACTTAATTTTTCTTTGGGATACAACGCAACATCCACGATCATGTATCCTCACGCCTAACCCGGCAACGGCACCACCACCTCGACGCCGACATCGTGTGGCAGCACTTCCTCCCCCTCCTCACCGCGTGCATCATCCTCTATGGCAGTCATCTCTACTTTCCTGGTGAAAACTAGAGGTGCCAAGGAAGCTACTGAAAATACAAGTGGAGCAGTCTTGCTGTCCCCTTCTCCCACCACCTGCGACGAAAACAGAGCAAGCATGGTTATAATTCATCCTTCAGCTATTGATTGATGGTGCAAGGGACATTTATCTATCACTACCTCGGCACATTTATCCACCCTCTGCTGCTCCACATCACCGCCGTCCGTGGCAGCTCCGGCGTCCTGCTCTTCTGCCCCGGCAAGAACTCCATGGGCGCATGCCTTATATATGATCCAGACCATGTGACCGAATCCAATTAGCACGGCCAGACAGCTACCGACCTGTGAATGGAAAAGATGACACTACGTTCTCTACCTCTTCTTTGGTCGTCGAACAAAGAAAACAACCATGGCTCCTTACCATATGCAGAATCTTCTCTGCATCCCAAGGGCTATGTGTTCGTCCTAGATAATCGACCAGTAGGTAAACTGCGACAAGTGTGTCAGCCAATATCATGAGTAGATCCCGGAGCAAGTTTTCATTGCCTCCATGCTCGCTCATCTGTGCCACAAATTAGTATTAAAAAATACTAATTAAAATGGTTTTTATTAAATTAGTAGGTAAACCGCTCTGTTTTTATTATTATTTTTTATGAAATACTAGCACCTTGTTGCGTACTAACAGAAAGGCCTCAAGACAGGCAAAACAAATTAAAATGGTTTCGACTGCAGTATTGTGGCAAGCATAATCCTCTGGGATCTTCAACGCGAGCAAAAAAGCTCCGGCCGACGCTAGGAATGCCATGCCAGAAATCCTGTAAAATAATGATGATGAACGTACTGCAGTATTATGGCTGCATGCATCATTCTGATGCAGAGACCGAGGGTAATCCTCATTTTCCAAGAAAAAAAACACATGGGTACAAGACAAATTCTACTTATGACATGACAATAAGAGCTTACCCAAGCTCTAGCCAAGGACGTGTGGTCCTTGTAGAGATGAATGACAATGGTAAACAGGTGAATTGACAACCCAAACAAACACGAGAAGGCAAACATGCCAACTCCCTCGGCATGGACTTGACGGTATGTTGAGAAGAAGAGCTTGAAGCAGGTGACCGATTTGTCCATGAGAATGAAGTGTTGGAAGACCATCTCGCCAGCTCCATTGAAGTCCAAATCGAAGCACCTAGCATAGAAATGAAGAGAATGGTCTATCTTTTAAAATACTTCCTCCGTCCCATAATATAAGAGCGTTTTCTATACTAGAATGAAAGAACAACTGAGAAAAAGCAGAGGATCTGGGAACTGGTGCTCACAGTTGTGCCAAGTGGAGCCCGGCCGCGAAGATGCCGACAATGGAGGATGAGGCTGTAATTCGGCCTCCAGCAAATGCAGGCGCCATTTCTTTTCGTCCTGCGAGGAGAGGGTTGTTGCTGCTGTGAATAGAGAGAAGCTGCCGTTGGTCGTGTTTTATGGGCTGCGAACAAAGATTTTCTTGCGCCGCGAGCGTGCATGCAGTTTGATCCGACAGGAACATAACGTCAGCACAATATAATATCCGATTTTCTGAATTATTCTACACTTGCGACTTTTGCGTGTGTCAGAGAGGATTGCAGCTGCTCGTGTTTTTATAATCCAAATGCCGTGGAAGGCGCCTGAATGGTTCTAACTCAAGCTCCAAAATGCAAGCGAAATACAGAGGTATAGACCAGCTACCAGGGTTGTCTTAGGAGTAATAAAAAAAGATTGACTTTCCAATTTGTCAAACTTGCTCAATTTATGGATCCTTCCTCTGCTTGCGCCATTTGTTGAGCCAATATTTTGGGCGATGATGAGTATTACTTATCACGACAGTTTACCGCACAAGCTATTGGATAGGTGGCTCAGTCACTGAATTCTTCAAGGCTACATTATTGGACTATAGATAAGTAATAGCAAGTTGCTTGTGCGCGCTAGAAGTATTTCCTCCGTTCCTAAATATTTGTCTTTTTAGAGATTTCAAATGGACTACCGCATACGGATGTATATAGTCATATTCTACAGTGTAGATTCACTCATTTTGCTTCGTATGTAGTCACTTGTTGAGATATCTAAAAAGACAAATATTTAGGAACGGAGGGAGTACGCAGGATAGGATATGACGCCATTCAGCGATCGAGCTGATGACCACCAAAAGTTTTGCGCCCGAGTGATTTGGCCATTAAACTATCAGCCAGCTAGATGACGTTAGGTTTCAGCACTAAACAATCAGCCCGGGACTATTCTTTGCAACTTGTCTAAAGAAGCAGGCAAAATGAAACCCTGCCTTCGGCAGCGTTTATATTCTGGGCATCTTCGACACGACCCTTAAAACGGACATCATATCTGTCCGCGGAAGAGGGGGTTTACTTATTCACCATTTTTAACAAAATAATCAAATAAAATATTCAAATTAATCATTTAATATTAATGTGAGATGATGCTTATGAGATGCACATGATGCACAAACAATACAATAGGCAAAATATATACTCCCGGGCTTCAACTGTGGCGCCCGCCCAGCACCTGGAACGACGGGAACACGCGGTTTTACGTCTTGCCCCGAACATCCGCTCCGGGCCGGTCACCGGCATTGGCATCACCTACTCCTGCGTCACTGGCAGCACGCGCGGCATCTCCTTCTCGAAAGCAAATCTTTTCATCATTTGATCATTGTAAACTCCGGAGAAGATGAGGAAGAAGAAGCTGATGAAAAAGAAGCACATGCAAAAGTTAGGTTTCTTGTGGTATTGGATAGTGATGTTTTTTCATTGTTTTGTAAATAGCTTTGTATATATTTTGACAATGAGAATATCACCATAGAACGATTGTTCTAAGGTCAGAGCCTAGAAAAGAAAATTGATGCAATGCAGGTGAATCAAAATCGTGCCGCTCTAGAGCCACACACGTGAAAGTTAGGTTTCTTGTGGTGAAACCAACTCACCCGGGTTCAAGTCATAGACTTGCACGTGCGCTCGCATTTTTTCTGAATTTATTTTAGGCTTTCCCCCGATTTTTGTTCAGTGGGAAAACAATGTTCTCTCGACTACAAGGTGCCTGTGATGAATTCGTCAATCTCAATATTTACCGGCTCGGTCTATCGGTGGTGCTCATAGAGGTAAGTATGTTCATATGGCTGAGTGCATGCGTGTTTGTGAGCGCCTGCGTTTGTACTGTGTTTAGAAAAAAGTGCATCAAACCACAGCTGTATTTGTAGGCCGTATGCAGCATAAACTAATCATCCAGTAGTAACCAGGTAGTAGTGACGCTTAATATAGTATATGCATAACTTGGCCCTGGAGATAGGCGAAGAGCGTAACACGGGCGTCGAGCATTTTCCAGGAAAATCCTGTTGAAGCAGGATCTTAACATTGTTGTGTTACACAATAAATGAAACCAAAAAGCAGATTCTGTAAGCAGGGTATTGGATAGTGATGTTTTTTCATTGTTTTGTAAATAGCTTTGTATATATTTTGACAATGAGAATATCACCATAGAACGATTGTTTTAAGGTCAGAGCATAGAAAAGAAAATTGATGCAATGCCGGTGGGTCAAAATCGTGCCGCTCTAGAGCCACAC
Organism: Triticum dicoccoides; assembly: GCF_002162155.2. NCBI lineage: Eukaryota > Viridiplantae > Streptophyta > Magnoliopsida > Poales > Poaceae > Triticum > Triticum dicoccoides. Next base: position 720,487,276 of record NC_041391.1, on the reverse strand, counting down.
GCGAGCTGAGTGCATCTCTCGGATTATACTATAATGAAAAAAAAAAGCATGATGAATTGATGATGCACGTAGCAGCTGTCCATGGTCGCTTCCGCTAAGGTCAACCAAAGAGGAAGATGAGGAGCTTATTCAGGTTTGACTTGTCCACATGTTCATGATTGCCTTTCTATATTCTCGGTCAATCGTCCCTCCCTTCTAGAGACCTGTCTTATTTTGAGGAGTAAATTGCACAAAACCACCACTTTAAAAGAAAGGTTTGCGAAAAATACTACAATATTTTTTTTTACAGAAAACACCGTGTAATCTTTTTGCAGAAAGCACTGGACGGATCGGCCTCAGTTAAATGAGATTATGACAGGTGGGGCATGTCGGTCAAGATGACGTGGCACCGATCTCTCACACCGTTACATCGAATCGTTTTGCTTGACAGGGGACCCGCTCGTCAGTGAAACACTCTCTGTGTTAGGCCACTCAGTCATTTTATCGAGCAGGTGCAGCTCACCGCGGCCGTGCAGGTGTTGCAGTGCGCAGGAGGTTCGCTGAGGCGGTCTCCGGAGATGCAATGGAGGCGCGCAGCGTGGATCCGGCAGAGATGACCCGATCCCGACGGGATCTGGATGAACTGGAGGGCGGCGAGGCGGTTCCCGTGGGTCCGGCTGCTGTCACCGCCAGCGAGGACTGCCCGAGCTGGCGGACCAGCGGGCTTAGGCACACCGCAAACCTCGCGATCCCGTCGCCGCTAGCACCAGATCCGCCGGGCCTTCCGCTCTGCTGGTGATGGTGATGGTGCCTGGCCGGGGAGGGCGAAGGGAACCACCAGCTGCTACTCGTGTTGCCTCCTGGGGACTCGGGCTCCTCGTCCACCGGCCACGGGAGCGACGAGGACGACGTGTCCGGCCTGGGCGAGGGAACGGCGTCGGTGGGCCTGGGCGAGCCAATGACGGCGCTGAGCCTGGCAAGGCAACAACGATGGTGGACCTGGTGAAGATAAGATGAACCCTTTTTTTCTTTTTTCTTCCAATGACAGGTGGAACCACATAGGAATGATAACGTTACCAGACGTTGCCGTTATAGATGAGATGTTAAGTGGTGCCACATCAGCCTGACTGGCGGGTCCCCTCTGTCATAAACTCACTTATCTGAGCCCGATCCGCCGATCGGTGTTTTCTGCAAAAAAAATTACCGAAGACATGGTGTTTTCTGCAAAAAAATGTATTGTAGTGTTTTTCGCAAACCTTGCCTTCAAAGTGGTGATTTTGTGCAATTTACTCTATTTCGAGAGACTAAAAATTTTCAAGAGCAGGATCTTTGAAATGTGGTATGAAGGATATCAATAAGAACTCATTTCAGAAAGCACAAAAAGTATCACTTGAGAACAATGAAAAAATAGCGTGGAATAGCGTCGCTAATAGCACGCTGTAGCGTACTGAGAATTGTCTAGCTAAATATATCAGTGTACAACGCCTTGCTAATAACGTGCTATAACGCGATATAGCATGCTAATATGATATTTTGAGGTCAGCGCTATATTGTTGTAGCGCGCTATTTTTTTCCTTGCTTGAGAACTGAGATGAGATTATGACATGGCACTTTGTGTCAAAACTAAAAATGACCACTAAAATAGCTAATTGCTAGTGACTTTTATGTCATGCAAATTGAATATTAATAGAGCAAATGTTGGTCAAACTCTTGGCTTTATAAACCCAATCTGCATTACATTGTGAAACCGAGAATCAGTTGACACAGAGAGCAACAATACCCATTGATTATGTCACAACTTGAAAATGTTCAGAATCCTCAGCCAGCAGCCCCTTTAGACAGGGTTACTTTAGCATGAACTGTTGGATATGTTAGCAATTTTCAGATTAATTTAATGCATAGAAAAACATGATAACATTGGTCAGGATAAATGATGCTATAGTTTAAAGTATTCATACGATACTATGAGACTAATGGTGGTCGGATAGGGAGAGACGGTAAAACAAAGCGCACACATGGCATAGGTATGAGCTTGGCTTGCGCACGCGTGGGCAAGACATGACGTACCGTGTACAACTTTTCTTCTCATGCTCCAAATAATATGAGAATTCCATGTATGTTGGTCTTAACTCGGACTAAACTTCCCGCCATGTCATGAAACCATACATGGACTTTGAAATTTATCCAGGAATTATTTGTTATATGTGCCATTTGACATTTAACATGAGCGACAACTTGGAGATAATCACAGCGGCCGGCCAGCGGCGGAGCTTCGAAGAAACAATTGGCGGGCCAGCTCAAAGAAGAGCACGGCAATCCAGTTTTAATTTGAGCCTTTCGCTGTTGATTTCTTTGTGAATTTTGTTGTTGCTTTTGTGTAAATTTTCCTGCACGAGCATAGCCTTTATCGTAGGTCGTTGCTAGAAGCCTGGCTCTGGTTGAAGGCGTGGACAAGTGGCTGGTGATCCCAGCAGATTACTATGCTGGTTGTGCACGAAATGATACACGGCTGTGCGATGTGAGATCTGCACGAAATGACATGGGAAGCGGCTGCTCCCAAGTCCCAAGCACGGCCGGCCGTGTTCATGACGAGCACAAGCAGCTGCATCTCATGGCGGGTCGGTCGTCTGCAGGCGCGACCATCAGGCTTTGTTAGAAGAACGAAGACTACCTACTCGCTGCGGCCCTTGGAGGCTTTTAGATGTGCGAATGATATATCTCGCTTCCAGCCGAGTATAGCATTCCTCTCGCCTGAAGCACGCGCATAGCGGGCCAACCCATTAGCTTAGGTCGCTTGCTCGCTTTAGAGCGCTTGCGTGATTGGTGGACGTACTAGTTCATTCTTTTTTTATTTTTTCGTTTTATTTTATTTCTTCAGATAGATCTTATATCTTCCTTTGTTTTTACGTGTTTCTTTGTTTCTTTCATAGTTTTACTGATTTTTCTATTTTTTGTCCTTTTTTCTTTTTTTTGTTTGGTTCTTTCTTGATTTTCACTGGATTTTCTTTTTTTTCTTTGTTTTCTACATTTTTCTTTGTTTCTTTTCTTAGTTTTTTAAATTTTTTATTTGTTTCGTTCTCGGGATCATTCCTTTGCATTGGTTTTTTCTTTGGTTTTATTGTATTGCCTTTAAATGGTTTTTTTGTTTTCATGTGCTTTTTGTCGATTTTCATCAGTTTAATTTTTTTCAAGACATGTTTTTCTCGGTACTCATTCAACATTTTTCGTACATTAAAAACAATTTTTATATACACGTTTAACATTTTCCCAATATAAGATTAACAGACTTAAGAAATTATAATTTTTATGTGTATATTTTTATTACATATGTTCTGATGTCTACTTTTTTTATACACCTTGAACATTTTTTCTATACATACGAAATATTATTTTTAAATATGCGATTAAAATTTTCTTATAATGGATTTTTTATGCCTTCATTTATTACATACATCACCAAAAAAATTCTTTTTTCATCAGGTTTCTCTTTTTCTTTCTTCGGTTTTCATTGATTTTCTTCAGTCTTCTTCATTTTTTTTCTTTCCATTGATTTTCTTTGGGTTTTTCCTTTCTTCCAAAGTGTGTTTGTTCATGGTTTTCTTCTTCATTTCTGTGTGTTGTTTTGTATAGCTTCTCCTTGCTTTTCTATGTGCATTTTCCATGTACACGTAAAACATTATTTTTATAGATTTTAGTTTTTTTAAACACAAAATTATCATTTTGTAGAATAATTGTTCTTGTGTCTATAGTTTTCGTGTATGCCAAGAACATTTTTTATACACATTTAACATGTTATTAATGCATGTTTCGCATTTTAAATAAAATGCATAAGATTTCATTCAAATACATGTTGGATGTTAATATTTTATAAACATTGTACATTTTTCATATACGTCTGAAACATTTGTTGATATACATTTAACATTTTCAGAATACATGTTTATCTCTCTTTTTTATAATATCACATAGTTGTTTTGAACCACATGAACATTTTTAAAATGACTCAAACATGTTTTTATAAGCCATCAACATTTTTCATATACATTTGAAACATTTATTTTCTATATTTACATATTTTAAAATATTTGATTAAGATTTTTTTATAATGTCACATACATTTTTTGTGAAACATGTCAACAAATGTATAATGTCACAATTCGGTTTCAATATGCTATCAACATTTTTTGAGTTAAGCCAACATTTGTTTTACATTGTGTTAACATTTTCAAATCACAATAGTTTTTATGTTTTGAAATGTATGTATTTATACCATTTTCAAGAAAATGATAACATAAATGAAAATCAAACTGACTAAGGAAAAAATCAGAGAAAAGGAGAACTTACCTAAAACCTACCTGAGCCGGCCTATTCCATGACACCAAATAGGAGCGCTCGCTCCAACTCGCATTATGTGTGATATAGATGCGCCCCGCAAGGAGTACCCCTTGCAAAGGTCACTCCCACCTTTCAAAATTGTGTTTTCCCGTGCAATCTTTCCCTCATTTTGTGTGTGTACGTAACCTAGGGAAACCAAGCAAAAACCAAAAAAAATGAGAAAACTCATCTAAAACCCGCAACACACAGGAAAAAAAAGGTAAAAATCCGACAAAGGGCCAAGCATTATTTTTTTGGCACTATCTTTTTTGTATCTGGTAAAAATCCGATCTGGTAAAATTTCATATGTTTTTACGACCAAAGTTTGAAAATTCCATGACTTTTGATGAATTTTTTCGATAAAAGACTTTTGATGCACTCATATATATATGCCTTTTGGGTTAGATTTGTTCTAAACTCAACTTTAAAGAGTGTAAGGTAAAAAACATGAGAAGAAGCAGTTGTTGACCGTGGCCTGCCCGCTCTCTCGGTGCCGGTCAACTTTCTAGACCGGCACCGAGAGAGAACCTTAAAGAGTGTAAAGTAAAAAAACAAGAGAAGAGGCAGTTGTTGACCGTAGCCTACCCCCTCTCTCGGTGCCGGTCAACTTCCTAGAACGGCATCGAGAGAGAACTTTAAAGAGTGTAAAGTAAAAAACATGAGAAGAAGAAGTTGTTGACCGTGGCCTACCCCCTCTCTTCGTGCCGGTCAACTTTCTAGACCAGCACCGAGAAAGAACTTTAAAGAGTGTAAAGTAATAAACATGAGAAGAAGCAGTTGCTGACCGTGGCCTACCCCCTCTCTCGGTACCGGTCAACTTCCTAGACCGACACCGAGAGAGAACTTAAAAGAGTGTAAAGTAATAAACTTGAGAAGAAACAGTTGTTAACCGCGGCCTACCCCCTCTCTTGGTGCCGGTCAACTTCCTAGTACGCAGGGGCCACTGGATATCCCATGCATATACATGCGATGGCCTCCTTTGAGAGCACAAGAAGTTTCGAGGCCAACGGAGCAACAGGACCCACACTTCCTGCACAAACCGGACACATTCCCTCTCGACACCCATAGACTATCTCAAAGAACGGGCCTAAAATTGGTCTGTCATCTCGCGATGACATGCACTAACACGGAGAAACAGTTATTCAACGTGGACTACACCCTCTCGGTGTCGATGAATGCCCTAGACAGCCTGGGCCACCGGATGGGTGCTCGATTTAGAGACCGCCCAGGGGGGGAGGGCACCCCTACATGTGTGTGGCCCATGCATATGCATGCAGGGGTGGTGTGCTATTTGAATATAAAACGCACCTCCTTGACGTGGCACGTGCCTCACAAACCACACACACGGGGCGCGAACGTCGAGGACCGTCTACGTTCGTCCGCGAGACAGAGTCTTCAGTGGTTGATCCCGTGACAGAACGGGCCTAGACTTGGTCTGTCATCTCGCGATGACATGCACTAACACGAAGAAGCGGTTATTCACCGTGGCCTACACCCTCTCGGTGCCAAACAACGCCCTAGACCATCGGGGCCATCGGATGGGTGCTCGATCTAGAGACCGCCTGAGGGGGGGAGGGCACCCCTACATGCACGTGGCCCATGCATATGCATGCAGGGGCGGTGTAAAGTAAAAAAAACATGAGAAGAAGCAGTTGTTGACCGTTGCCTACCCCCTCTCTTGGTGCTGGTCAACTTCCTAGACCGCAGGGGCCATTGGATAGCCCATGCATATACATGCGATGGCCTCCTTTAAGAGCACAAGAAGTTTCGAGGCCAACGGAGCAAGAGGACCCGCACTTCCTTCATAAACCGGACACATTCCCTCTCAATACCCATAGACTATCTCGAAGAACAGGTCTAGAATTGGTCTGTTATCTCGCGATGACATGCACTAACACGGAGAAGTAGTTATTTACCATGGACTACACCCTCTCGGTGTCGATCAACGCCCTAGACTGCCGGGGCCACCGGATGGGTGCTCGATATAGAGACCGGCTGAGGGGGGGGGCACCCCCTACATGTGTGTGGCCCATGCATATGCATGCAGAGGTGGTGTGCTATTTGAATAAGCAATGCACCTCCTTGACGTGGCACGTGCCTCACAAACCACACACACGGGGCGGGAACGTCGAGGACCGGCTCCGTTCGTCCGCGAGATAGAGTCTTCGGTGGGTGATCCCGTGACAGAACGTGCCTAGACTTGGTCTGTCATCTCGTGATTACATGCACTAACACGAAGAAGCGGTT
>NC_041391.1:720477514-720479979 GCF_002162155.2 Triticum dicoccoides | reverse complement strand
GGTGCCGAACACCGCCTAGACCGCCGCGGCCACCGGATGGGTGCTTGATCTAGAGACCGCCCGAGGGGGGGGGGAGGGCACCCCTACATGCGTGTGGCCCATGCATATGCATGCAGGGGTGGTGTGCTATTTGAATAAGCAACGCACCTCCTTGACGTGGCACGTGCCTCACAAACCACACACACGTGCGGGAACGTCGAGGACCGGCTGCGTTCATCCCCGAGACAGAGTCTTCGGTGGGTGATCCCATGACAGAACGAGTCTAGAGTTGGTCCGTCGTCCCGTGATGACATGCACTAACACGCATAAGCAGTTATTCCCCGTGGCCTACCCCCTCTAGGTGCCGAACAACACCATAGACCGTCGGGACCACCGGAGGGGTGCCGGTCTCTGTAATCGGGCGAGGCCCATCTGAAAAAGAACACACAAGACGGTAATTATGATGTGCTAAGGTTGTTTTCCAAGCATGGAAGAAAAAAAAATTAAAATTCATATTATCGAGAATGCACAAAAACGAAAAAGATCTAGGTTAGATGATTTACAGAGTGTCACCCTCGGAAAAAGTGGCCACTATCGAGAGCCGATAATCGACCCTCAGTAACCACTGCTCTAATATTTTTCCCTTCTCTTTGTGTTTTTTTGGCACTATATTTTTTGAATCTCATATTTCATATGTTTTTACGACCAAAGTTTGAAAATTCCATGACTTTTGATGAATTTTTTCGATAAAAGACTTTTGATGCACTCATATATATATGCCTTTTGGGTTAGATTTGTTCAAAACTTAACTTTACAGAGTGTAAAGTAAAAAAAAGAAGAAGCAGTTGTTGACCATGGCCTGTCCCCTCTCTCGGTGCCGGTCAACTTCCTAGACCGGCACCGAGAGAGAACTTTAAAGAGTGTAAAGTAATAAACATGAGAAGAAGTAGTTGTTGACCTTGGCCTACCCCCTCTCTCGATGTCGGTAAAGTTCCTAGACCGCAAGGGCCACCGGATAGCCCATGCATATACATGCGATGGCCTCCTTTGAGAGCAAAAGAATTTTCGAGGCCAACGGAACAACAGGACCCGCACTTCCTGCACAAACCGGACACATTCCCTCTCGATACCCATAGACTATCTCGAAGAACGGGCCTATAATTGGTCTGTCATCTCACGATGACATGCACTAACATGGAGAAGCAGTTATTCACCGTGGACTACACCATCTCGGTGTCGATCAACGCCCTAGACCGCCGGGGCCACCGGATGGGTGCTCGATATAGAGACCGCCCGAGGGGGGAGGGCACCCCTACATGCGCGTGGCCCATGCATATGCATGCAGGGGTGGTGTGCTATTTGAATAAGCAACGCACCTCCTTGACGTGGTACGTGCCTCACAAACCACACACACACAGGGGGGGAACGTCGAGGACTGGCTGCGCTCGTCCGCAAGATAGAGTCTTCGGTGGGTGATCCCGTGACAGAACGGGCCAAGACTTGGTCTGTCATCTCATAATGGCATGCACTAACACGAAGAAGCGGTTATTCACCGTGGCCTACACCCTCTCGATTCCGAACAACGCCTAGACCGCCGGGGCCACCAGATGGGTGCTCGATCTAGACGCCGCCCGAGAGGGGGGGTGGGCAACCCTACATACATGTGGCCCATGCATATGCATGCATGGGTGGTGTGCTATTTGAATAAGCAACACACCTCCTTGATGTGGCATGTGCCTCACAAACCACACACACGTGCGTGAACGTCGAGGACCGGCTGCGTTCGTCCCCGAGACAGAGTCTTTGGTGGGTGATCCCGTGACAGAACAAGCCTAGACTTGGTCTGTCATCTCGCGATGACATGCACTAACACGCATACGCAGTTATTCCCTGTGGCCTACCCCCTCTAGGTGCCGAACAATACCCTAGACCGTCGAGGCCACCGGAGGGGTGCCGGTCTCTAGAATCGGGCGAGGCCCATCTGAAAAAGAAGACACAAGACGGTAATTATGATGTGTTAAGGTTGTTTGCCAAGCATGGAAGAAAACAGCGAAAAAAAGTATAATGCATATTATCGAGAATGCACAAAAAGGAAAAAGATCTTGGTTATTTGATTTACCGAGATTAGCTCTCGAAAAAAGTGGCCATTACCGAGAGCCGGTAGTCGACCCTCGGTAAGTACTATCGGTGCAGCTCTCGGAAAAGCCCCCGAGATCTAGGTTAAGACTTTTACCGAGTGTCGCTAAAGTTTGGCTCTCAGAAATGTTTCCAGCGGGACTTATGCAAAATTTCCCCCTCGCACGTGCTCACTCCTCTCTTCTCTCTGTTTCTCTCTCGCCCCTGTCCCCTCTATCCGCTGCCTCCCCTCAGCACCGTCGCCCCATCCGGCTTGCTCTGTGCTGCCGCTGCCGCCTCCACCTCCACCGAGCCCCCCGCCCCACCGCCACCTCCACCGAGCCCCCCCCCACCGCCATCTCCACCTCCAC
>NC_041391.1:720472195-720477173 GCF_002162155.2 Triticum dicoccoides | reverse complement strand
CATCCCCTCCACCGAGGTCTACCACGTCCGACATCCACCTCCCCCGCTGCCCCCTGCCCCGTTGGTGAGCCCCTACTCAATCTCATTTTTTTAAAACAAAAGGGGTTCCCCCCTCTCCCTTATAACAAAAGATGTATATGTGTGTGTCAGTGAGTGATGTTGGTGTGTGTGTGGGTGGATGTGCTGTTGATGTGTGTGTGTGTGTGTGTGCGTGTGTGTGTATGTGAGTGAGGGATGTTGGTGTGTGTGGGGGTGAGTGCTATTGGTGTGTGGGTGTGTGTGTTGTGGGTGTTGTTGTTGAGATATGATTGACACAACTTCATTCTTTAATGCAGGACATGCATCTATTTTGACAATAGAGAGAGTGAATTCCGTTGCACGCTTCAAGGGTAATCTCTTCCCGTTCATGTGTAGGTTTTCAGTATTTGTAGATCACCTAAATAGTCGTGTAACCTAGATGTCTCCCGTTCGGAAGGGTTGTATCTATAAATATGCAAGTCTTTGCATATTTATAACCTCAACTCTTTCGAATTGTCCACATTTTCCATGGACAACCCGAGGATGTGTAGGCGAGTCGTTTTCATGATGTACTTCGATCCGAGGCAGGATTTCAACAGTGTCTCCTTGTTGTTCTCTAGATACACATCCTCTTGGCTTATTGCTGAGACGTGTATTTGGAGAACAGCGGGGAGGTGCTTGTCTCGGGTCGGAGTACGGCATGGAAGCGGACCCAGCCTACACATTCTCGGGTGGAATTAGGACCTATCTTTACCTATTACATAGCTCAGTGCATGTCGTAAAACTTGATGGAACCACTTGTTACATAAAAAAATTATATGTGTGTTTCACTTTATATCAGAGGATGGAAGAATGTGAGTCGATGTACACCGGACATCCCAGCATGGAGGGTATGACCCCTGAGTGGAGGTCGAAGACCAATGATTTCCTTGAATTAGTATTTGCTGGAGAAAAGCCAGTTCATGGAATTTGGTGCCCATGCACGGAGTGTGAGAACCAGACTGAAAGAGATAAGATTACTATGAGTAAACACTTAGGCAAATATGGGTTTACGCCAGGCTATTACCGGTGGATCTTTCACGGTGGCAGAGGTGGTGCGACAACACACCGGCAAATATGATACTCGGATTGAAAACCTGTTAGATGACATCCGCCGTGCGGATCCGCAGGAGGACCCAAACTCCGAGGAGACACCGGAAAGCCCTGAATAGTATCATTCAGCTTTGTTTGCGGCAAAGAAATCCCTTCACACCCATATAGAGGTTACTCAACTAGATGGCATTGCATGCCTAATGGCCCTGAAGGCAAACCATAACATGAGCATAATTTGCTTCAATGAGTTATTGTCAGTTATTGCTAGCCTGTTGCCTAAATAAAATATATTGCCAAGAACATGTACGAGTCGAACAAAATCCTCGGTTCACTTAAGATGCCGTATGAGAAAATACATGCTTTTCCAAACAGATGCATGTTATTTAGAAATGAACATGAAGATACGAATTATTGTGTCAAGTGCAAACATTCTATGTATATTGAGGTAATAGATGATGATCATAGCAAGAGGCATCTCACAATTGCCGTCAATATCCTTCGATATCTTTCATTCACAGAAAGGACCCGTAGGCTTTATATGACCGAGGAAACTGCCAAATATATGAGATGGGCCACCGAAGGGAAGGTGTACAATACAAAAAAGATGCAACATCCGCGGGATGGTGAAGCATGGAAGAAATTTGTTGAAATTGATAAGAAAACAGATGACTGGAAGAGTGTAGCCGTTGGGATAACAACCGACAGGTTCAATCCATATGGTTTGATGGCTGCCATATACAGTTGTTGGCCAGTATATGTATCCCCCTGAATCTGCGCCCTGGCATTTGCATGCAATGACATCACATGTTCCTCACGTTGATAATTCTAGGTCCTAGCTATCTCGGGAAGCATATGAGTGTGTATATGGAGCCATTGGTGGACGACTTACTTGTTGCTTGGAACAATGGGGTCTGGACATACGATGCCGTTTCAAAGAAGCACTTCAATATGCATATCTGGTACCACACATCGCTACATGACCTACCGGCACGTGCGATATTTTGTGGTTGGTGTGTAAAGGGGAAGTGGCCTTGCCCAGTGTATCGACAGTGTGTGACTTTCATTTGGCTGGCTAAGAGTCACAAGTATGTATGCTTTGGCCAACATTGACAGGTCCTTCGTCTTGATCACCCATACAGACAAGACACTATGCACTTCCAAAAAGGTGTTATTGTTGATGACCCGCCACCACCTAACATGACCGGTGCCCAACTTAAGGATGAGTTAGATGCTCTCGAGGAAAAGCTCGATGGGAAAGGTTCTGTGGGATATGGAGAGATACACCAGTGGACTCACATTCCAAGCTTATGGAGGCTCCCTTACTTTAAAGATCTTCTACTTCCACACAACATTGATGTAATGCACACTGAAAAGAATATTGCAGAGGCCTTACTCGGCACGCTCCTCGACACCAAGAAGTCAAAGGATAACATTCAGGCTAGGATCGATCAAGCCAAGCTATGCAATAGGCCAAAATTAAATTTGGTGCCTCGTGCAAAAGGTAATTCTTGGAAGAAGCCACCAGCCCCTTTCACCCCTTCAATGCCCCAAAGGAAGGAAATTCTCCAATGGGTTGTGAACAACTTGTACTTCCCTGATGGATATGAAGCTAATATCATGAGGGGAGTGAATATGGCTACAAAGCGAATAGGAGGCCTCAAGAGTCATGACTACCATGTATGGCTTGAGCGGATAATGCCTGTGATGATTCGAGGGTATGTCAGAGAGGATATTTGGCGAGTGATGGTGGAGTTGAGCTACTTCTTCCGTCAGCTTTGTGCCAAAGAACTAGATTATGAAGTGGTTGCAAAGTTGGAGGAACAAGCACCTGAGTTGCTATGCAAGTTAGAGATGATATTTCCGCTAGGTTTCTTTAATCCGATGAAACATATGATCTTACATCTCATGTATGAGGCTAGAATGGGAGGACATGTGCAGTTCCGATGGCAGTATGCACATAACGGGAGTTCAAGCATCTTTGTGGGAAATGTAAGACTAAAGCCCGCATTGAAGCCTCCATAGCCGAGGCATACCCGAACAAGGAGGTGGCCACGACCATGACAAAGTACTATCATGACATTATTCAGACTAGGTTAAATCCATCTCCTTCTTACAATGAAGAACCCACCAGTAATTTTTTCGACCTTAGCCTCTTCGAAGGCCAAGGTGGCAAAGCAAGTGGACCGAAGCCCAAGAACTTTTCACCTACTGAGTGGTCAGCTATTATGATCTATGTCTTGACCAACATGGAAGAAGTGCAACCGTACATAAAGTAAGTGTAGAACACCTTTATTGACAACTACTTACTAGTCTTGAGCTCTAACTCGAATTCTTCCCATTGCTAGGGAATTCCAGAACAAATTCTGGAAGCTACCACGGCCCCCTAGCGACGAAGAATCAGCAAACCTTCTTGAAGATACCAATGTTGATGGCGGTTTCATTTCTTGGTTATCAAGAAAAGTAACTTTTCTAACTTTATGTTACTTCAAGTTGATCTTACTTGCCGGTAATGCTTCCACTAATGTACCATACAATCTCCTATTAATCTTGTAGGCATATCAGGAGGTTGATATGGACGCCAAAGTGAGAGAAGTAGCCAAAGGTTTTGAATACGAGGCCAAGTCATTTAAGGCTTACGACATGAATGGGTATCGCTTCCACACTGATAAACACATGCGTGAGAGGACCAACCAAAGGTCAAAAAATAGTGTGGTCTATTGTCTAGGGACAGATGGACATCACTACTATGGAACCATCAAAGCAATTTATGAGCTGCAGTATTGTGGTTTACAAGGAGTGAAGCCCATCGTATTCAGATGTAGCTGGCTCAATCCTGAGAAAGTGAGACGAAACCCTAGTATTGGCTTGGTCGAAGTTGAACGATCATCGAAATATGCAGGAAATGATGTCTATATTATGGCTCAACAGGCTACACAAGTGTTTTTTCTCCCATAAGCATCCACATCTACGGAATATATTGATCTCTTGAAGTGGGATGTCGTGTACAAGGTACCCCCGCGTATCAAGGTACCTACCCCAAACAAGGACGATTACCATATAAACCCTAACACATACGAGGGAGATTTCTTTCAAGAAGCAGACACTCACGAAGACGAAGATGATTCAGAGGAAGATGATGGTGTGCATCACGAACATGATGCTATGGAACATGACGCCATGGATGACATGGAAGTAGATAATGCAGAGGACGAATACGAGGATGTTTCTAACCCTCGAGATTTGGCATTACTTATGCGATGCCACATGGGGCTAGATGAGGCTGTGGGCCCCCCTGAAGACTTCGAGGATGAATGTGTGAATGGGCATGATAGCGATGATGAAAGCCCCGATCCAAATGTTGCACCTAATATTGACCCTTATTTCTAACAACTCCATGTAATCGTGTGAGAACTCCATGATGTGTGTCACAACTCTATGTATTCGTGTGTGTTACAACTCTATGTATTCGTGTGTGCAACAACTCTATGTATTCGTGTGTGCAACAACTCTATGTATTTGTGTGTGTAACAACTATATGTATTATTGTGACAATTCCATTTATTCTTCATATGTGATATATTTATTGTATTTACATCAAGTTGTATCATCTGTACTAACTAGTTTGTTCTTCTTCGTATCAGGTGATTGAAACATGACAGGTAGCAACAAGAATCCAAAGGAAAGTTTGAAAAAAGTGAATGATCTGTACAAGGATCAACTTGCTCGACCGGTGAAAGTGGTGGCCGCTTCTTCATCGGTTGCCACAACCGCCAAGAAGGCCAAAGGATTGGCGGGTCTAGACACCCGTCCGAAAAAACACGCGAAACAAGGTCGAGTACCATGCGGGGGAGGAGTAGGAGGCGGACGA
>NC_041391.1:720463785-720471769 GCF_002162155.2 Triticum dicoccoides | reverse complement strand
TAGGAGGGGGAGTAGGGGGAAGAGGAGGGGGAGTAGGTTAGGCAGGAGGAGGAGGCGGACGAGGAGTACATAAAGCAGCCCGGAGTATAGCACCTCTTTCTTCTCCTAGACCCTCTGATGCAGTGCTTCGCCGTGCTCAGGAGGAGGAAACAGAGGATGGGGATGAGGCGAGTGAGGAGGAGGACGAGAAGGATTTTGCGGAGGAGGTGGTGGAGGATGAGGAGGAGGTGGTGGTGGAGGACGCCGCCGCCGAGAGGAGGCTGGTTGTTCGTCAGGTTTCTGAGGGTGGGGATGGACCCTCACGGGTGACAGAGCACCACGAGGTGAGCGGCTCGCAACCGAGCGGTTCGACTATCAACACTACTTATAGAGGGAAAGTGTGGTTGCGTGGTTCTTCAAAGCTTCCAAGACGTCCATATGTGCATAGAGACGTGTTGATTAAACCAATGGGAGAGAAGTAAGTGGTTATCTCGGCTCATCCCATATAAATTGTACATTTTGTCATTTCCTCACATATAATATGACTTCACTCTTCGTGATGCAGAAGCTTTGTAAAAGGTGGTGAGAGGCGTCTACCACAGTCGCAGAGTGGCATCATTGGGGGTCTTTGTAGGTTAAATTATCCTGGACTGGTCACTTTGCCGAATGGTATCATTGAGCCAGCTTGGTCATGGGATCACTACAAACTTGCACCGGATTTCCTGGATATGCGTCAAAGGGTTTATGATAACAGAGCCATGCGAGTGGTCAACGATTTCTGGGTAAGTCCTTTCAAACACCTAAATGTCAATACCAAAAGGTTTAAATTTGCCATAGTCATGATTTAACCCTTTTCACATGTTGCATGTTTGTAGGATTTCTATACATGCGTTGAGGGTCAGAAGGATCGTGCAAATGTGGTGGTTGAGAATATTGCCAAGAAACTAGTCCACGACGTGCATTATGAGGAGCGCGTCCGGTTAGTGGTCAAGTATCACGCGGACTATCTCAACCAGAAGATTACCAAACAGGAGGATCGAGGGAAGCATCTTTCACGGGATAATTACTTCAAGGCAAGTGACGATGGATGCTTGTTGTTCCCTACATTACCGCAAAATTAGAATCCTTACTAAGATGTATTTGTTTAATTTACAGGTGATTCCTCGGTGGTGCGCTGACAAACGTCCGTGCTGGGAGAAGATCATCGAACGGTGGACAGATCCAGGGTGGCAGGATGAACACAAAGCAATATCCGAACGGCGTAAGTTGAGGGGTTGTCCAGGAAACCGTCAAGGCAACTTCACCATCTCAGGTGTCATCTCAAAACATGTAGGCAACCACATCCATTTCTTTCCATCATGTTCTATTTCATTTGTGAGCATTCCCTTGATTGTTTGGATCACTTTCTTTTGCAGAAAGAAGACACTCGCAAGGATATCACTTACTTCGAGGCATGGACCATCAAACGTACCAAAGACGACAAGGACAAGGACCCTCTCCACCCGGAGATGGACTGGATCAGCTCTAAAGCCTGGTCAGATGGAGAGAAGTACACCAAAAAATTGAAGGAGACATACGGGCCTGACACTGATCCTCATGTGCTACCGTTTGACCCTCTTGTGGCCATTGCCGCGGCAGGCGGTAGATCGAATGGCCGGATGGCGGTTCACCTTGATTCTGTCATAACCTCCTCCCTTCCAAGAGTCAACACGCTCCGTGCTATGAGTACTGGCTTTACTCCTACCATAGAGCGTCATGTACCACATTCCTTGAGCATTATTGAGGATATTCAGGTCAGTGCTTCTTCATTGATCCTTCATGGTCCTGCATATTTGCATTTCACATGAATGACATTTGCATTGCCATATTGTAGACTCGCCTGATTGACACCGAGAAAGAACGAGATGAAAACCGGGCCAAGCTGAAGGCACAAGATGATCTAGTGAAGTCTTTACAACATATGGTGGCTAATCTTTATTCCATGCAAGGCCAACCAGTGCCAGAGATGCCACCGACGCCAGAGTGGAACATTGTGAGTTTCGTACAAACTATTTCTATCCCATTTTCGGCATTACCATATGCATTCATCTCACTATTGGGTCAATCCATCACAGCTCAACCCATCACAAGGTCAAACAATGTTCCAGTAGTTCCAACCTCAAGTTGGTGGAGTTTTGGCAGCAAACATAATGACACCTTCTAATGTTGATGCTATCACTCCGATCTCCAAAATCGCGTGAACTTCATGTTATGTTCTGTTTGAAACTGTTCCTTGTATGTGCTTGAGAACTCTTGCATCTTGAGACTTCTAAACTTGTGTTGGTCGAGTGTCTTGACTACTATTTCACCTTTTAGGCACTATTGCTTTTATTGGAATGTTTTTCAGAATCATTGCTTGTTTTGTTCAATGATGCCTATATGTGACATGTTGTATGTGTGATTAACTGTATGATGTTGTTGTATATGTTTCGCTGCAGGAAGGAAACAGAACGAAAAAGGCTGCTGGACACACCATTACCGAGGGCGCCTCTCGGTAAAGACTGTGAAACTGTCCCAGCATGCACCCTTTACCAAGAGGCCGCTCGGTAAAAGTGTACTAACCAGTAGAATCTGGAATTTTACCGAGAGGCCTCTCGGTAAAGGGTAATAACCTGTAGTCCTCCTAGCAACTTTACCGAGAGGCCTCTCGGTAAAGGGTAATAACCTGTAGTCCTCCTGTTAACTTTAACGAGAGGCTTCTCGGTAAAGGAAAAAGGATTGTCGACGGTGGCACTCGGCAAAGTATGGGCACGAGAAGTGACATGGCCCTCCCCTATTGTCTCAGTTTGCCGAGAGTACCACTCGGCAAAGATAGAGTTTGCTGAGAGTGGATCTCGGCAAAGTTGGCCCTCGGCCTGTTCTCCTGGTCCCACATGTCAGGAGCTGATACATGTCAGCCTGCTACTGGCTCTCTTTGCCGAGAGTGGCACTCGGCAAAGATAGAGTTTGCCGAGAGGGGCTCTCGGCAAAGTATGGGCACAGCTTTTAGGAGAAGTGACGTGACCCTCCCCTATTGGTTCAGTTTGCCCAGAGTATCACTCGGCAAAGATAGAGTTTGTCGAGTGTGGCTCTCGCCAAAGTTGGCCCTCGGCCTGTTCTCCTGGTCCCGCATGTCAGAAAAGCTGACACGTGTCAGCCTGCTATTGGCTCTCTTTGTCGAGAGTGGCACTCGGCAAAGCTGGCCCTCGGCCTATTTTACTGGTCCCACATGTCAGGGGTCGACATGTGTCAGCCTCCTATTGGGTGAGTTTGCCGAGAGTTTCTCTCGGCAAAGTTGGCCCTCGGCCTGTTCTCCTGGTCCCGCATGTCAAGAGCTCACACGTGTCAGCCTGCTACTGGCTATCTTTGCCGAGTGGCCCTCTCGGCAAAGGAGGCCCTCGGCCTGTTCCCCTGGTCCCACGTGTCAGGAACCGCCGTCCCCGTCTACTATCCGTTAGCTACTTTGTTTTGACGAGTTGTACTATTTGGCACTCGGCAAAGACGGCAAATTCCTGTTCACCGAAGAGGTGTACGCCGGGTGACTTTTGCCGAGGGTGACACTCGGCAAGACTTTGCCGGCGGTTTTCGGCCCTTTGCCGAGTGTCCGTGGCACTCGGTATACATCAGAATTCCAGTAGTGGTGGGAGATCGAGAGGAAGTAGAAGTCCTGCGACATAGCGCGCTGCCGTCACCAGCCTATGTCGAAGGCGAGGAAGATGATAGAGGTTTCCTGCTCACCGATGGAGATTTGTTCCACAGGGACCCCTCGATTTGTAGCCACCTTAGGATTTATGGCTGGGGAGAGGCTTAGAGGAGCGGAGCGCGTTGAGTTCACTGCCTCAGCTGACTTGCTACGAGAAGGATCGAGGGTGAGGGAGGAGCCGTCAGTGGCGGCGGCCATCCACGTACGCCATAGGTTGGGATACTGGGTTTTTTGTGCGCTCACGGGTGTGACATCAGTGATCGGGGGGATTGTGGGAGAGGGATCGATGGGGGAGTACCATTGAATTATGTACGTACTCTCCCTTTAGGAGTGGAGAGATATACTACCTTCGTTCGAAATTCCTTGCCGCTCAAACTGATGTATCTAGTACTGAAATACGTCTAGATACATACATTTCAGCAACAACTAATTCCGGGCGGAGAAAGTACTTTGTGATGACAATATCTCAGAACAAGTACTCTGTTAGAATAGAGAACGAGAAAACGAATTATTCCGAACATCCTCGGTGTAATTAGTATTCCGAGCTACTCGTGCTACTCTTTGACATCCGACGAGATGAAGTGAGCAAAGAAAATATACGAAGGGGGTTACAACTCCCACATATATCAAGCACATATCGAAAACAGATGAAAAAGGAAAGAAAAGGAGGATAGGAAAATTAATGCTTGCCCACAACGAATCGAGCTCAATCCCGACCGTGCAAATCGGTTCGGCGGGATGCTGCTACTAACAGCTGCCCCAGCACCTGGCCGATCTGGGGAGCGCACACCCTTCAAAGATAATCAGATTGAGCTTGCGTAGAGATGAGTCCCTTGCTCAGCACAGGAAGGAATCCAAAGAAAAAAGGTTATATGACTTGAGGATTAAATCTCAACGGCTTGGCTTGATGGTCGAAGAAGAAAGTCCTTTAAAATCAGCACATGAAGAGTATCCGTATAAATGATCATAATATGGCCTGAACAATACAAAAATTATACATACTTTTATGACGTATCAACATCCCAATCTTAATTTAAGTTCATCATCGAGCATGTGAGAAGATAAACAAAAATAATTGTGTATGTCAATGCAATTTATCAAGAACTTTATTCCCTAATAATAAATGTTTGTTGTGTCTAAAACAATAGTAAAGATACATTCCAATAGTCTATATCTAACAACTTTAAACCATCTCAAAGCAGGCGCTTCCACATGCATTTTTAATAATCAAGAGTATAATTGGTTTTGTACCAAAAAATGGCATGCCAATATGTGAAATAGTGGCTACTAATTGGCTCATTACTATGTTTCTTGCCAATCTCATATAAAGTTGTCAATATTTGGCTAGTCTAGGTGTTGCCAATATTTGGCAATGCCAACTTTTGGTTAGCCATATTTTTCGAAAAGGGGAATATATTAATATTGCGAAGATACCAATTACACCCAGCCTCTGCAGGTACAAGATGTCTCGAGACATCTAAGATGCACACAACCAAAGGAGAGAAACAAAAAAAGAAAGGAAAAACAAAGGTCCCGCCACATCAAACAACTCCTCTCAGCAGTAACACACCAACCACCACCAAATACAACACCCAGAAAATATAATAGGTCTTCAAAAACAACGCCTTCAAGGAGGGACCAGTGCACAAACACCATCGTTGCACGATCCAAGATCTTAGTTTTTCACCCTGGAGGTAAGTCCAAGCTCTCAAAACAATTCCTTCGGCAAGGCAATTGCCAAACACAACCAATGAAGGTCAGACCTTAGACTTTCATCCTGAAAGTCATGACTCGACACCGAAATAGCACCACCAAAATGAAATCCTACAATGTTGTCGCCCCGACTTATCAGTATTGCTTCTGAGAGTTATCAAACACCTGGCTGACTCCATCGTCACCAAGGCCCCGTCCGACTTAACGATCCTCCTATCTCAGCCACCATGACCTTCCCCGTCGCTGTCAACTCCATGAAAGTCGAGAGGCTGACATGTCCACTAGTAGAAAAAGGGTCAAATGTGAGACACATTAGTCCCGGTTTGTAACAGAATCGGCACTAATGTGTCCATTAGTGTCGGTTCCAACGGCTAGCCGGGAGGAGCTCTTTAGTACCGGTTCGTGGCAAACCTTTAGCACCGGTTCGTGCCACGAACCGGTACTAATGAGAGTGGTGGCAGGATGTTGTCAGAGTGGGGCCCTTCCAGCACCTTTAGTACCGGTTCGTGGCACGAACCGGTACTAAAGGTTGTCCTATATAAACCCTTCGTCCACCCGCACTCTGTTCTTCCCCCTTTCCCCTCTCCCTCTCCTCTGTTCTTCCCTTCTTCCTCGCGAGTTCATCACAAAATTTGCCCCAAATTTGTCAAGATTTGCAGGCCCTCATCCATTCAAATGATCACCAAGGTTAGCAACTTTGTCCTTTCATCTCTCATTGCTAGATTAGCTCTTGCATTGGTTTATATAGTGATTAATTGTGGGTTTTAATAATTTGGGAGGAATTTTATGTGGTAGTATTTGATTTATATGCAATTTGAGGTCAAAATAACACTTAGTTTGCATATGTAGGTGTGGTTTACTTAGTGCCTTCTAAATCTCCGTCGTAACCACCGTCGATCGCCTGCACCGTCCCGTCGCCGGCACCACTTTGTGGTGAGCCTCTTGTTCATGAAATTTTATATAAAAAATTGATGTTTGTGTGATTTGGATATATAGTTACTCGTATAATAATTATCTTACCCGTACGTTGTTTGTTATATATAGTGCCATGGTTTTGATATCCGTCCCCGTCGGCCCTCGTCCTCGTTATGATTCGGATGTGGTATATTCTCTTTTAAAACTATTTGTTGCATTTCGTGTTTATGACAAATTATGCCCATCAAGTTGACATTGATATTTTTATCTAGGAGGTATGTGAACCGGAAATTCCAACCGAACCTATTGTCGAGAGGTTAAATTTAGTTGAAAGAGAAAATGAGTACTTGAAAGAAAAATTGAAAAGAATTGAGGGGGAGAAGATGGAATTGGAGTTGCATGTTGCCGATGTCGTCGATGATCACAAGATCAAGATGGAGAAAATGCGCTTGAAGATTAGAAAGATTAGAAAATATGCCATCGATAGTGAGGCTTGGTATCATTATGCTGTTGGATCAATTGTTACCTTAGTTACGATCTTGATCGCATTTGTTGTTGCATTTAAATGCTTTAGCTACAGAGTTATTTGTTTGTTGCATTTAAGTGCTGTATGAACTTTATGTATGAACTTGTATTAATTTGGTCTATTCGGTGTTGTGTAATGAAGATGAGCCGACAATGGATGTACGATGACCGATGCTCTCCTCGGTTTGTTGAGGGCGTGCATACTTTTCTGCTTGCAGAAAAGAAAATAAATATAGCAGAAAAGAAAAAACTACTCAGAAATAAAATAGAAGAAAAAATAAAGCAGAAAAGAAAAAAAATTATATTTGCTATTTTTCAATCGTTTACAAAATGACCGTGAAATTGAAAATCACTACAAAATGAACTCTGAAAATGTTAAATTTTGGCAAACTAGATGAAAAACTACTCACAAATAAATAGAAGAAAATAGTTGACTTTTTGAAAAACTAATACACCTTATATTTAGGAACGGAGGGAGTATAACAGAAAAGAAAAAACTATAAAAAAAACTACGCAAAAATAAATAGAAGAAAATAAAGCAGAAAAGGGAAAAACTATAAAAAAATTAGGGCGCTGCCCTGTGGGCCTGATAGGCCACAGGTGTGTAATTACAGGCCTTAAAGGCCCAGCAGACTCACAGGGCAGCGCGCAGAGTTTAGGCCCACAAGCCTGCTATATAGAGGAGTTCGAAGTGGTAGCCGCGGCTGGGTTTATAAACCAGTGCGGCTGCCCTTCGCCCGGCGAGGTGGGACTAAACTTTGGGGTGTCAGCGCGAGGCCTTTAGTACCGGTTGGAGCCACCAACCGGTACTAAAGGGTGGTCTTTAGTACCGGTTGGTGGCACCAACCGGTACTAAAGGCCTCGTCTTCCCGCCGCTTGGCCTGGCCAAAACAGGCCTTTAGTACTGGTTGGTGGCTCCAACCGGTACTAAAGGTGCCTTCTATATATACACTTACGAAATTTTCATTCTCCCTCTGTTTCTTCCTCTGTTTCCGTCGTCTCCGTCGCCGTCGTCACCCCCGTCCCCGTCGCCGCCCTCGTCTCCGTCGCCGCCCCGGGCGCGTCCCCGTCGCGCCGTCCCCGCGTCGCCGCTCCGGCCCGTCACCGCCCCCGGCCGTCGCCTCGCCGTCA
>NC_041391.1:720453505-720463243 GCF_002162155.2 Triticum dicoccoides | reverse complement strand
GTCATCGTCGCCCCGCTGTGAGCTCTCCCCCTCTAACCCCTCTCCCTCACCCCCGGCGGCCACCATGGGCGCCGCCCCTCCCCGAGCCCATACACACACACACACAAGCATGATGAACACACACACACACACATATGTATGAATTAATGCATATATATATTAGTATATACGTATTTTGTATGTTTAATTAGTTTGGATTATTTAGATTATTATTTTTTCACTATTATATATGTATGAATGCATGTTAGATGGATATAGTTAGTGTTTAGTTAGTATGGAATTTTTTTATATAATGTTGTTTTTCAGTTTTTTAATGGATGTATAGAAGTTGTGTTTTCTGTTTTTAGTGTTAGATGCTTAATTAGTATGAAATAGTATATAGATTTTTGAAATAGTAGAAATGTTAGAAATTTTAGTTATCAAAATCCAATCATTAAAAAAATGTTACTTTTTACGGGCATATAGCTAGTATTTGTTCTCGACGATGCCCGCCCGCATCCTCGCCGTCGACCCGTCCGCGACGACGTCCAGCCGACCCATGTCCGGGACTGGGCTCCGCCGGGCTGGCACTGGGAGGTGCTGCCTGGAGGGGCGCACCGCTTGATGAGGAACCCGGCCCCGGGTCCCGTCGTCGACCCTGATCTCGTTTGGTGGCGTTCGCGTGGGCCAGTTTCGGTGCGGAGGGACCCGGCCCCGCCGGAGGTGGTACGTCGCCGTGTTAGGGAGGAGGACGAGCACGTCCATCGCTACATGGTTGCGTTAGAGGGCGGCAGGTTCTCCAATACCTGGCAGTATCTTCGGGGATCTCACTTCAGCTATGATCATGTGAGGGTTCCTTCTCTTTGGGTGTCCACCGCCCGCGCCGCAGGAACCACGAGTGTCCTAGATTCTTCTGTAGTATTCGATCTTTAATTAGCTAGCCAGTAATGTACTATTCAATATTATATATTATTTGAGACGATGTATTCGAGATTATATCTATTATTCTAGACGAAGTATTTGAGATTATATCTATTATTCGAGACGATGTAATTTGAATACTAAATTGATATTTCTTTTGGATTAGTTAAATAAAAGCTATGGCAGACAATACCGACAGAGAGGGAGAACAGACCATGTTCAATATGATACGCGGGCCAGATGATGATCAGAATGAAGAAGATTATGACGGCTCCGAATTTCTAAACAACACCGGAGAGGGTGATATGATATTCGATCACGACGACCGAATTGATGAAGTCATGAACTACGATTATGACGATGACGAAGAACATGTTGATCCTGAAACAACAAAGACCGGCGAGGTATATATATTTATATAAGCAGGTATCTGGTGATCATCACATGTTTTAAATGACTTGAAGATATATTAACGAATCGATCTTTGTTCTTTCAGCCATCCGGATCGAGCAAATCTTCAGGCAAAAGGACGAAACGAGGCTCGAACAAAAAGTTGAAGGAGGGCGTAAAGTACAATATCGAGGCAGTCAGACCTAATGGCGAACCATTAGCGCCTAAGAAGATTGCGGACAAGTTCGTTCGTCAGTGCGGAGTTCTTGTGAAGGACCAACTCCCGATCTCCCTTCAAGAATGGAGAGAGCCAGCAAAAGACAAAAGACAAAAAGGCAAAGAGGACGCTGCTCCACGTCCAGATATTACTTTTGTCGACAAGAATCAAAAAGATCTGCTTTGGGATACTCTCATGGAACATTTCACCCTACCAGATCATTTCACAGAAGCAGATGTGCAGAAAGTCAAGGACGCTGCTCTTAGGAAGATGGCGGTTGCATTCAAGAACCACAAGAATCGTGAATGGGACAAGTACGTCAAGGGAGGAAGGAAGACTCCAGTATTCGTGGGAACACTAGAGAACCAACGTGCTCATTGGGACGATTTCGTGAAATTCAAGGATTCGGAATTAGCTAAGGAACGGTCGAGAATAAACAAGAAGAATGCCGAAAAAAGGATAAGTTCCATAAGCTGGGGCCAGGTGGCTATGCGGTGGCAATGCCTAAGTGGGATAAGTCTGAGAAAGAGATGGAGGATGCAGGTGTCACTCCGGTTACTAAGAGCTGGCCCCCCAGGTGCAGGACTTGGTTCTATGCGCACGAGGGGAGTTGGACCCAAAGACAGGCAATGTTTCGACGAAGGCAAGTCTGAAGGGAGCCGACGATGCGATACTTGTTGCAATAGAAGAGGCACGATCGGGGGTGTTCCAGCCCAACAGAGAGAACGACGAGCTTACGCGTGCCCTGGGAAATCCTAAAACCCGGGAAGAACACGAGGCATGGGCGCTATTCCGTGGTATGAGGGGTTAACAGACTGGAACACCGACTACAGAACCCGTGCGAGAAAGAAGATTGCGGAGGAGAAGAAGAGGAAGATGGAGGAGGAGCAGAGGAAGCGGGACTATGAACGCCTTCAAGGCCTAGAAGCAAGTCAAGCGGAATTGGCAGTCAAATTCCAGCGGCAGCAGGAGCAGATCGACTCACTTACCCAGTAAAGGGGGTCTCAGCAGCTGCAGCAGCTAGCGGATGATCCAGCATTGGATAGCACCGACCCATCCATGCTGAGAAGCAGCGTGGGTTCGGCCGCCCCGGACGACGCAATGCTGGGTAGATACCCCGTGGATGACATCACGGAGAACACTAACTGCGAGCTACACGTCAAAATAACGAACATATCCATGAAGGTGGCGGACGCCATTGCTTTTACAAACCCCCCCGAGGCAACCTTCCATTGCAACCCGATTCCAGCGGGCTATGCTCGTGTCTTGGTTGATGAGGTGGTGGACCCACCATATTCGGAGCTACAGCTTGACATTCCTAGAGGTGACGACGAGCGCTTTCTCGGAGAGGCCAAACATCGTATCATCCTATGGAAAAAGGATTGCATCATCTTTCGAAGGCCACCGACACCGCGTCAGCCGACTCCTCGTCGAAGTCCGCCACCGAGTCAGCAGTCTCCCGCTCCTGCAAGTCCACCAAGTCTGGCAAAGTGTCAGGCCACTCCTCCTCCAAGTCCGGCAAAGTGTCAGGCCACTCCTCCTCCTCCAAGTCCACCACAGCGTCAGACATCCACTCCTCCTCCAAGTCCGGCACAACCTCAGGCCACTCCTCCTCCAAGTCCGGCACAGCTTCAGGCGGCCACTCCTCCTCGTCCAACTCAGCCCCGTCAGCCGTCTCCGCCGCCTCAGCAATCGCAGAAGAGACACCCCGCAGCTATGGTGTGTAGCGGTACGAGTTGAGGTAGTACAGGAAGTACAGGCGGAGGCAAGCGATATAAATATGGTCCAAGCCTCACGCCTCTTCCGCAGAGGGCTTATGACAGGTCCGAGGAGGAAATCGCAGCCATATCGAAGGCCGAGGTGGAAGCCCATTTTGCACCGAAACCGCCACCGCCGCCAAGGGAGAAAGTGCCTGAGGAAACGATTGACCACTTCATTCGTATGGCTCAACCACTAGCTCCCAAGCCTGTTGACACAGACTATGAGCGCCACATCAGGAAGTTAAATCGAGCACATCTACGTAAGGAGGCGAGCTCGGGATCGAGCAAACAAGAAGCAGCTGTTAAAAAATGCGGGAAAACCATTCTCCAGCTGAGAGAACAGGCGGCGCAATCGATCCCCTCGCTTGTTGTGCCAACAACACGGGATAGTACGCGCGCCCAATATTATTGTGGGCAAACAGTTTACGTTCCTGATGTGGGCAATGTGGTAACAACGGAGGAGCATATAATGCAGGCTGAAGTTCTCAAAATCACTGTTGGACAACTCCTTGAGTTCGAGCCCATGCATGTGCTTAGAGAGGATGAAATAAAACGGAAATATGTCCGGGGCCAACCTTTGGTTGAGCCAGACAAGGTCAAGAACCTCCCAACGAGAATGTATGAATTGCATCAATGGTACATGAACATTACCAAGATTTCAGATCGATTGTCCCTCATGGTGAATGTCAAGGAGGATCATTACTTCCATGTGAAAGCTTTGTCCGTTGAGTATTCTGAACTGTTTCAGTTATACAATCAAGACGCACTCGACAAATCTATCGTCAGTTGCTATTGTCTGTAAGTGATTTCTTTCTATAATTTAAGTCTCAAGCTAGCTGTAGTGATCCTTTTGATCAATCATTACCTGTAATTATCCTCACTATATTCTTTTCTGTGGTATTATGCAGGATGAAGATGTATGAAATGAGAAAAGGTGGACGCTATGGCATTGGGTTCATTGACCCAAACACCGTTAATGAATACACATGGCGGATAAATCCACATCATCAAAAGGACGTAGAGGACAACATGCTAGAGTTCTTGAAGCGCCTCAAATACAATGAAGATATACTACTTCCTTACAACTTCCAGTGAGTCACACTGTCTTGTACTATAAATTCTCTGTTTTTGCCTACTAGCTAGCTACATGTTTTTGCTTACATATGCCCGCTTAATTAAGACATGCAAACGTGTGTGCATGCAGATTTCACTGGGTCTTGTGTATCATTAAAGTTGACGACGGAACAGTTGAAATACTGGACTCACTACTCAAAGTTAAAACTGACTATAACATCTTGTTTGGGATAGTCAACAGGTAATCTCAATCATTATTAACTATATATCTCGGCCTATTTAGTTCATCATTTCATGATATGAACTATTTAATAACCCCTTTATTCATTTTCTTTGTCGGCGGGCAGGGCTTCGGCAAGGTTCATCAGCGTCACGGATGGCGAATGAAAAAAAAAGCTTCAATGGTTTCGACCCAAGGTAAGTAATTAAGTAGTACTAGCTAGCTAGCTAGCTGTCATCTCTTTAATTATCATGCTTGATTAATTATTATCTGATCAAATTCCATTCTCGTAAAGGCCCTGAAGCAGGCGCAGGGGACTGATCTGTGTGCATTCTGCGTTTGCGAGAATATTCGCATGATGGCGTCCGAAAGGAGCAGATCTCAAAGACAGGAATGGGTACGCTTGTCAGAACACTATTCACAATTTTTACACCATTATCGATATCTAGTCATACAACTAATACACATGCATATTGATCTCCTTCTTAATAGTTCAGAGAGGTGCGGAAGAAGCTCTTAGAAACGGAGCGCGTAGAAACACTTCAAGAGGAAATAGCGGGATTTTTGCTCGACCAGGTCATAAATCCGAAGGGAGAATACTATTACCCGCTACCGCCCCCATGAAAACCACTTCCAATTGTCATCGTGCTCCGAAGGCACCAATTAGGCTAATGCCACTGGCTCCGAAGGCAGCATGCATATGTAGGAGAAATTGTATATAGCTAGCTATACATTTGTGTATGTGTGAATTAATTAATATGATGGTTCGTGAGACATTGATGATATATATATGCATGATTGGTTCTACTAGAAATTATATATATATATATATATATATATATATATACGGCTGCGCTATTGTAAGCGTGCGCGTATTCTTTCTTACCCTGCGCTCCGGCCGCTTTTAATTAGGCGCGCGGGTCACGTGGAGAAGGCCACTCTCCACCGCAAAAATATTTGAGGGTAATGTCATGTACAAAAGAAAGTAACACATTTAATTCTATTACCATGTGGTTGTCCGTTACGTCCTAATTCTGGGGTCACTATTCATTGCCAGTAATATATGTAGTATAGATGGTAATGGGCCTTGGTTTTTTACCAGTCAGTGAGACATCGATGGTTTCATCTCTAAACATAGTAGTAAAACATTGCCGAGACATGTAGTAACATATTACTAAATGCTCTGTAGATAGGTTGTACTTTCGTTACTAGCAACCATCTGTGGACAGTCAATGCAAGTAATGTTGTTACTATTCCGTGCAGACTCAGTACAAGTTGGTTGGGCTACCATGAGGTAGGTAGTAATGACATTACTACATATTTTTACCTTTGTTACTATCGATTTAAGGAGGTATGCAGTAATGGCGTTACTAGATTTTTTTCTCTGTTACCAACGATTTTTTTCTCTGTTACCAACGATTTACTGTTAGATTAGATAGTAATGACATTACTATATTTTCGCCCTTCGTTACTATCGATCTACCACATGGATGTAGTAATGGAATTACCATGTTACGATCAGTTTACCGCGTCGACCAGGATGGTTGGCTTAGACTAGTTAGAGGAAGGGTCGGTTAGTGGTGCGCTTCACAGTGGTCGGAGCGTACGTTTACTTACAATGCGCTCAGGCTTAGTTTAGCGTGTCTATATATATATATATATATATATATATATATATATATATATATATATATATATATATATATATATAGGGTCGCGCTATTCGTCACCCAGGGTGAACAATACTTATTCATCACCCCAGCCAGCCCGTGCGCCCGTCTAACCAGCCCCATGCGCCGGAGTAAGAAAACAAGAAAACTTGCATGCAACGTAAGATTACAACAGTGCTCACCGTGCCCCCACCTAACCAGCCACTTGCACCGAAGTAAGGAATCCTTGCATGCAATGATGCAACGCAAAATTACTACAATAGCAACCGCGCTTCGCGTGCGTTTTGTGACTCCGTAAGAAAACATGCATGAGCGATGTAAAAAAGGAAATTCCATGCTAGCCTCTGCGTGTGTGCCTCGAGTTCAGCAAACTGCTGGCCAACGTAAGAAAATTAGGAGCCACATAGAATATGGACACGTTGTCCCAATGACAACCACCCATGAAAGGATCTTGGCAGCTCGTGTAAGAAAATGGTAACCAGCGGAAGAAAAACAGGACTTGCAGGAAACCGCTAATTGAACCAGCCAACATGAAAAAGATTGAGACCCGTTGTGAGAATTTGAGAGCTCACGTAAGAGGAATATCAGTAACACGCGGTATAATAATGAACTTTATCAACACAATTATTTTATGTAAGATCTTCAACAAGGTGGAAATTCTCGTATTTCTTATGTACATGTTCCTCAGCACATAATGCATTTGTACGTTAATTAAGACGACCGATGTCTTGGTATGAGTAAATATAAGAATTCATTTTTATCATGATGCTTGACAATTCTAAAAAAATCATGATGCTTTACATCAAGAAGATGGAAGAATATACAGATTCGAAAAGCAAATAACTATGATTCATTTGTTTCTTCCAAGAAAGTACTTCCACTGACCACCTGGCTTTGTTTCCATGGGGTTAAAGCTATTGTGTCCAGAGAAGATGGCATACCATCATACCACGCATGGATTCACACCCAAAAAAGAAAGAAAACAATTCACACTGCAGCCACAATCTAGTGGACATCCAGCCAGATCAAGTGTTGTAGCCAGCTAAATCAAGATGGAGTCACTAAACAGGGATGCCTTAAATCTGGGACATAATGAGTTGGTATGTTTCGCTCATTTACCATCCACGACATCAAAAGCCTACAAGCGAAGTAACCATGTTAAACTTACAAATCCTAAACTGACAGTGATAAGAAGGGTTGGAAACATAAGGAAAGCAAGATCACATTATAAGTTTACCAACTACATTAATGATATAGTCCACACAAAAAAATACATTAACGGTAATATATTTCTGATTCACATTAGACAAGGTAGCGGTTCAATCAGCTCTAGAACAAATGTGTTAAGTATGAAAGTATTTTTCATAGTATTTGCATGTGCTACATTCTAATTTTTCTAGGCAGGTGGCTCACTTCCCACCAAGACTAAATAGTAAGATAGATACTAAATATGCATATCTAAATTTGTACAGTGAGTAGCATGCCACAATAGGACATATAGAGTACATTAAATCTCAAGTATTTATATGCTCGTTTCAAGAGTGTGCCAAAACATAAGTTAAATCTTGGTAGTGACTGAAGCAGACTATTGGAAAGTATAAATTGAATAAATAGGATTCTTCTGCTTTAAGTAATAGATGAATGGCATGAATTATATCTTCGTAGCGACTATTGCATCACATACTAAGAATAAAAAATCAAAAATTCCATGTTGGATTTACCTTGACGACTCAAATATGATGAGGGAACTTGGATTTTCAAAAAGAATTGCAAGTGAACTATTGAATACTAACGTCGTTTAGCTCACAAAAACATAGATGAAAAACACTACACGACCTAAACTATGAAAGGGTTCGGTGGATTCAACATTTAGCTCACCTTAGGCCATACGAGGCTACAGTTTTGAGACAGGCTGTCAAATCGCGGAGCACCACGCCGCCGTATCCCCGCATGTTGTTCGCCGTCGATAATCTCGAACCGTTGGCAACCTTTTTTTAACTCAAGGAAAGAAAAGGACGTGGATGGGAGGTGGACGGGAACGTGGGCATATAAACGTAAAATTAGATAGATACTGGTGTAATTTTACAGCCTGAACGCTGGCCTGTGCGGCTTAGTGCGTGGCCTCTGGCGACTAGGGTGAGAAATAAGTAATTCCTCACCCAGGGTGTCTAATAGAGTGTATATATATATATATATATATATATATATATATATATATATATATATATATATATATATATGCATAACGTGTACAATGTGTAGTATCGTAAAATACCAGCAAACGAAAAAGAATTAAAATGGAAACACAAAATTAAATAAAAAAGAAATCATAAAACTAAAAAAACCCCAAACCGGTTGGTATTACCAACCGGTACTAAAGGCCTCTAGCCCCCCGGAGCTGGCTCGTGCCACGTGGTTGCCCTTTACCACCGGTTCGTGCTGAACCGGTACTAAAAGGGGGGGGCCTTTAGTGCCCACACTTTAGTGCCGGTTATGGAACCGGCACTAAAGGGCCTTACGAACCGGTGCTATTGCTCGGTTCTGCACTAACGGTCCCACGGTATCATTCCAAAACCTGATAGGCTGATCTGGGCTCGCACGACCGGATACTGTCCGATCCAGATCTCTTGGGCAAGATCACCGTCAGCAGTTCCGGAACCCGTTGATGACCAGATCAAGGAGGGCCAATCATGTTGAACGCTGCCGTGATGCGAGCAGAGCACGAGGACCGCTACCTTTATTCACGGCAGCAGCCCCCATGCCGCCCTGAACCAGCCTGCCGCCGCCTGGCCGGCCACCATTGACACCACCACGGTGCCTACCTGTCGCCGTCAGGCCCCCAACTGCGCCACCGTAGCCGACGTCAGATCTGCAAAACCCGAGATCCATGGCCACCACCTCCGCCCGCATCTTGGCATAAAGTAAATGTCCATTGCCGAGCCGATTGGGCCAGCGATGCGCCTAGTGAACACAGATGCGGACATGCTCTCTGATCTGCGCCACCCAGTGATGTAAAGGAGGAACCCTCGGCACCAGAGGCCCATGATTGAGCCACCGTATATGGCAATAGGTGGAGGAGGGTTCGAGTCCAGTAGGATCACAATGCACGCATGGCCAAGGAGCCGATGCAGTCCGCCTCAGATCCGTCTTTCTGCTGCAATCAAATCACACGCGTAGACGGGAGGCGATGCAGTCCATCTCACAAGGCATAGGATGGTGCGCTAACAACCAACACTGCTCGAATCACCAGCCGCCAGTGAGGTGCGCCTTGGGCAGTTAGCCGGCGCCGTCGGGCTGGATGGGAAGATCCAGAAAAGAAAGACCATGTCCCACCGCCACCGTCTGCCGCGGGCTTTGCCCGACGGCGTCGACCGGCGGTGGCTAGGGAAGACGCACAGAGGAGGCGGCCGGTGGAGGAGATCGGGGGCGCCGCCCATGCCGTCCGTCCGGACGACGTGGGGGCAGTTATAGAACTGTTGCTTGATGTGCGGAGACCGGAGAGAGAGA
>NC_041391.1:720395186-720453154 GCF_002162155.2 Triticum dicoccoides | reverse complement strand
AGAGAGAGAGAGAGAGAGAGAGATGTTTTTAGCTGTAGTGAACTTGTTTCATGTCAAAAATCATGGACATGATCACCTGCATTGAACCCGTTTCATTTCAGAATGCATAATTAAAGAAATGACAGGAACGTCCAGAAACACTATTTTATCACATTACAACGAGAAACATTTTGACATGTGTTGCATGTATCTAATTTCCTCTTTAGCTTTTCAATGGAAGAAAAAGGGCTCGGCAAGGCGCGTGTTTGCTTCTTCTCGGAAAGGAAATGTGCCCTGATGTACAATGCTAGGGGAGACATGTGGGTAAGGAGGTCATGTACCAATCTGCAGAAAAAAGGAGGTCATCTCCCGGACATGAGGTTCATTAAACCCAGGTTTTTCATATCCCAAAACTCATGGAAGAGAGTGTCATGAGCGCTACGACCACAGACCTCATCGTCGGCCTCAGCTTGGGGTCCTCTTCTGTGCATACTTTCGCCAGCTGTGTCATCTGCGTTCAGAAGGCATCATATGTTACTATGCAATCGAACAGTGCAAGCTAGGGCTTTGGCATGTTTTCTTAACCATGAGAATGGCGTCGATGGGATAGTCATCTCCCAGCTTCGGATCGATGAGCTTCTTGAGACCTTCTTCCGGATCCGGTGCAGTGAGAGTCTCCTCAAACTACAGATTTCAGAATGGTAAAAAGTGATCAAACAGCCAAAGAAGGAACTTCAGCAAAATAACCCAAAAGCGGCCATCCTAGCGGTTTTATGAAGCACTGAGAGCAGAAAGTATCTACTCCCTCCGTCCTTTAAAGAGTGTACTTTCAACTTTGTTGGAGGGTCAAACTATTTCAAAGTTTGACCGAGTTTGTGCAAAAATATACAATGTTTGTGAAATCAAATAGGTATATGATGAAAGTATATTTTATCACGAACCTAATGCTACTAATTTGATGGCATAAATGTTGATGTATTATTATATAAACACGGTCAAATATAAAAAAGTTTGACTTTTTCAAGAAAGTTGGAAGAACACTCTTTAAAGGACGGAGGGAGTAGTTACTAGCTCAGAAGCACAATTACCAGATAAACCAACACCTTTGAACCACTAGCAGATCCATCAGTTGATTGGACAATGGCATCTTTGGCTGAGATAAGTTCGTACAAGACAACGCCAAAGGCATACACATCAACCTTACGAGAAACTTCACCATATTGAAAGTATCTGCCAACACCATTTCCCATCATTGTCAGCATTCATAAAAAATTAGCAAGGACACTGCATTTAGCGGAATGACAAAAGTAGATGTTTACTCATAAAAAAAGAGGTAGAAGTTCAGGAAACCTACTCTGGAGGCATGTAACCGAATGTACCAACAACACGTGTTTGCAAAGATGCACCACCAACTTCTGTAAGCTTTGCCAGACCAAGATCTGCAACCTGGAAGATACATAAACAACATTACTTCATGAATGTACATATAGAACACATGGAATAATGGATATTACATATAAAACACACGGATGAATTCTCCTTGAACCATTCCTACCTTTGCACGTGTGTTCTTGTCTATCAAGATGTTTGCGGATTTGATGTCCCGATGTATGTAGACTGGAACGGTATGCTCATGAATGTACTCAAGACCTCTTGCTGAATCTAGCGCAATCCGAACTCTTTCAGCCCAAGAAAGAGGCTCGTAACCTATACAAATGTGCCAAGAGATTAATTTGCCAGAAGCAACAGAGCAGAAAAAAGGCACATTCGGTATTTCGAGAGGCAGAGTATACCAGTTCCACGCAAATGTTGGCTTAAGTTGCCATTCTCGACAAATTCATAAACAAGGAACAAAGAACTCTCCGTGCAATAACCAATAAAGCGCACCTGCATGACATCGAACATTGAAATGGCGAATTTAACTCGCGAAAGATTTATGAGATCATCCCCATGGAAAATCCATATTATCGTCCCATTAAAAAGCAGTGTCATTTAAGTGAACAAATAGAAGATCTACGAACCAGATTTAGATGGTGAACATGTGTCAAAGCCTTTAACTCTGCAAGAAACTCTTGAGTAGCCTTCATGTCCATTTTCTTTATGGCGGCTTTCTGGACAGTGGACAACACAAGAGAAACAAAGCAAGTCATTCGATGAAGAACATATCATGATGTTGCATGATTGCAATCATGGACCTTCACAGAGTTATGTTATTCCACCATTGTTCAAGCCCCTAGTTAAGTACACATGTTTTTGGCATGTGGGTTTCTGAAATGCAACTGAATTATTAGTTTTTGTACTAACCTCGCCTACAAGCTCAGCATAATAGACAGCACCAAAACCACCTTGTCCAATTTTACGAGTTATGTTGAAGCCTTCTGTAGCATTAAAAAGTTCTTGGTATGTGAACTCGACTGGTTTGTCAACTGTAATACCAGCAGCTAATGATGCTATGCCAGCTTGAGTTGACGATGCTGTCACCTTTTGCATTAATATTGTACTGGCTGGAACAAAAAGAATAATAGTTCAGAAATAAGAAGGCACATTCTGTTGTAATTAATATCAGTCAAGGCTTGTTCAAGGAAGCACAAAAGAAGGGAAAATTGGAAGCATAATTCAAGGTTATCTAACTTCCTCTATCTTTCCAAAAGTACACTTATTGGTAAGTCCCCCAAACTATTACTCATAATCATAACTCATATCATACTCTATTTACTCCACAATATTTCTAGGCACAGAAAGATCAGTATAGTTGCTCATAGGATAAGCAAGCATGGCTTCAAACCACCCTAATCCACGCATATCCTTCTAGCAGAAAATCGTTGAGAAGAACGAAGTTAAGATATTAACTTGAAGTGGTGAAATTAGGACATGCATATGCTAGTCTAAATTACAGGACTAACTCTCAGTTGCAAGGTTAGAGATCCATACAAAAATTATTGTTACCTAGCCGGGTAGATTCTTTAGAAGATGGAAGAAGTGCATTCTGTTGCGCCTTTCTTTGCCTATAAAACAAGAATAACAAGATACCCAAGACTGGTGCAACTACACCAGCCACAACACTTCCTGCTATTGCTCCTGCTGAAACTTTTTTTCCTGTTCCTAAGAGTTGAATATGAATAAGCATCATAGTTCTCACGGTAGCCGGCAATAATATCCAGTGGTTCTTCCCAAAAAAAGCTTAACGGCGAGCAATAATTAGCTCGTGAGAGGACGCAGTCTGGCTATACTGCACAAGATGAAGGATCGATACTTATCAGCTCAACTGCATGAGAATAAACATAACATGCATGACCAAGAAAATTAAGTGGATAAGAGGATAAGCTCAAATAACAACTCTTACCCTGCCGGTGATTTAATAGGAAGGTAACTTCCATCGGGATCTGGGAAACCAAATAAGCAGAGTAACAACTTTTAGGAAGATGTGATCAATTCTCCGCGACATATAAATTAATGATGCATCAAGTCAACTTAAGCCTTGAAATTCCACGAGACCACTGTATAGGCATCTTTATCCAAGTTAATATAATATGGATGCAGAAATGGCATGACGCAACCCACGGAATCAATACTACGTGGCAAAGTGGATGGAAGCCTCACATACCTTGGGCAGGGATGTACACGAGGCCGCTCCCGGTGACACCGTCCATGCCGGGATTATACCTCCTGAGTTGGTCCAACTGCTCCGGCGACGAGAAGTCGCGAGTTGCGGCGACGGAGGCGAGCGTCTCCCAGTCTCTGAGCGGGAATGTGCGGAAGAGCCCGTAATCTGTGGAGATCCCGGCGTCGCCGCAGGAGCAGTTGACGGTGACGTTGACGACGACGACGTCGGGGCTGTTTGTTGGTCGGGTAGGTATTGGTGGCCTGCAGCCAGCCGGCGGTGGTGAGGTTGTTGTACTTGCGGGCGATGCTGATGTAGGTATCTTCGGGGGCGACTACGTAGGGGATGGAGGCGGCGAGGTAGGTGGAGGCCGGGTCGGAGGGCAGCGCTAGGCACTCGCAGGGGAAGGGGACGTCGAGGCGATCCCCAGCGGTGACGTAGTCGAGCCTGGGGAGCCCGCGGTTATACTTGGCAAGCGCTCGGTAGTCGGAGAAGCCGAAGAGCGAAGCGATGAAGGTGATGTTCATGTCCTTCGCGACGTAGTAGGAGCCCAGCGCGAGGTCGCAGCCCACGCTGCAGCCGTCCCTGGCCGCGGCGGCCGTGTTCGGGGCTAGGAGGAAGAGCAGAACCAGGAATGTTAGGAGAAGAGGCGGCGGAGCTTCCATGGCGCGGGTAGGAGATGAGGAGGAGCAGCAGGCTGATGCGTTGGGAGGCTAGGTGGGCGAGGAAGGTTTACAGCCAGTTGGACGTGGTGGAAGGAGATTTTTAGTGAACGCATGTCGTTGTTGGAAGGTCAGATATGCTGTTTTTTTCTTTTCTTTTCAACAAAGGCGGTTCGTCCCTAGTTGGTGATGGACTGATGGTGACACTCCTACCTTCTGGGAAGATTCATGCATCCCTCTCAGTCAGCAATATCCTTCCAACACGGCACAAGTGCTGGCAGGGACACCATTGATCATTGACTTTTGATGGACTTTCGGGTGGCCTGCTTTGTTGAAAATAAGCCATGCCTATGCAGTTGTCACGGCGTCGGCACGCGAGGTCTGGTCCGTGCAGGGCGTGGGCGTGCGTACGTACAGCGTGCGGAGGCGCCGCGAGACCACCTTCACAGGTGCTGCGTGCGTGGGCAGCCGAGGGCCTGGTTATTAGCTAGTGGATGCATGTAGCTAGTAAGTTGGTTAGTGGATTGGTCATCTAGTAGTGCATGCGTGGGTTAGTTAGGACCAACTCATGGCCTCGTGGTCCCATTCGGATGGACCAACGAGGTTTCAACTAAACCAACTTATTGCATGACACTCTTCCGGTCACTCCGACAAACATCCCTTTGGGCTATGTCATAGATGGCCCCGATGTCAACTCGTCATATCGGCCGCGTTTGTGGCCGCCACCGTCATGGCCAAACTAAACTATCCCAAACAGGGACCTTGGGTGCTGTACAACTCGGGCACACAAGGTTATTGCCGCCTACTTGATGAGAATAGCGAGCACACATAACCTTCCCTAGTTGGAGGCACCGGCGAGAGGCATGACAATACAGGGAATTAGGGCCTCCCCATCGACGCATGTGTGGTTGCACTCGTGAGCTCGATTCGGTGGCACTATGACTTAGCCAGCTGATTTTTCAAGCTCAATTAATGTCAGGCTTAACTTGAATGGATGAGCTGAGTCATAGCAAAATAACATGATGAAATAACAATACATATCATCATCATATTAGCATAAGCATGGATGGGCAACATAACCATTTAGCATATGAATCTTGACATCAACAAAAATAAATCATTTAATTTACTGGATGCAAATGAGCATGGCATAGTGATGATCATGAATCTCACATGTTTTTTCATAACCAAACAATAACTCTCCATATGAGCATATTATTATATCACTGGTATAGGAAATAATTACGAGAATTAAACATGATAATAATAGCATTACCAAAATAATCGTTTAAATAACTACATGCAAATAAACATGGCATAAGAATGAGCATGGATTCACATGCATATACATAGCACTAACAAGTGATAAACCATGGCTATCGCAATGCCATCATGCAACTGGTTGTTGTGGCTGTTGTGGCTTGCTTGGGCTTGATGGATTCACTAGGGAGAAGTCCGAGAAGCTCGCGGAAAATTTTGCCAGAAAAGTTTCTCTCTCGAAGGGGACTGAATAAGTGCAAGGGCAAAATGGTCAATTTTAGAATGTGACAATGATGACCCCACAAGTATAGGGGGTCAATCGTAGTCCTTTCAATAAGTAAGAGTGTCGAACCCAACGAGGAGCAGAAGGAAATGACAAGCAGTTTTCAGCAAGGTAATGTCTACAAACACTGAAATTATCGGTAACTTGTACTTTGATAACAAGATAATTTGTAACGGGCAACAAGTACCAACAGTAACAAAGGTGCAACAAGGTAGCCCAATCCTTTTTGTAGCAAAGGACAAGCCGGAACGTTCTCTTATAGCAAGTAAAGCGTTTTTGCAGACACGCGGGAATTTCATCTAGTCACTTTCATCATGTTTGTTTGATTCACGTTCGCTACTTTGATAATTCATATGTGGGTTGACTGGTGCTTGTGTGTTGTTCTTACTTGAACAAGCCCCCCACTTATGATTACGCCCCCTCGCAAGCATCCATAACTACGAAAGAAGAATTAAGATAAATCTAAACATAGCATGAAACCTATGGATCCAAATCAGCCCCTTACGAATAAGCGCATAAATAGGTGATACATGTCCAACGTATCTACTTTTCCAAATGTTTTCCTCTTGTTTTGAACTCCAATTTGCATGATTTGAATGAAACTAACCCCGGACTGACGTTGTTTTCAGCAGAACTATCATGGTGTTGTTTTTGTGCAGAAATAAAAGTTCTTGAAATGGAACGAAACTTTGCAAGGATTTTTTATATCAATAAATAGAATTTCTGGAGCCAAGAGCCACCTCCGGAGCCCGATTAGACTTGTTACTTGGGTTGCTGTGTGGGAGTGTGTTGTTTTGTGTTCAGGACTTGTTGAGTTGTGCCCTCAGCATTAACCCTCCGTACTTCTTTGTGCTTTGTGAGACTTGGTGTGTGTGTGTGTGTGTGTGTGTGTGTGTGTGTGTGTGCGTGTGTGTGTGTGTGTGAACCTTGTTGGATGTTTGGCTTGAGCGGTTTGTTTCATATATAAAGCGGGGTGAAAGCCTTTTTGGGTAAAGGCAGTGCATATGTATTGAGATGCTTAATATAAAGTAGATCTCAAGTTATGCCATCATACTTAACATAACCACCCGTGGAATCCATTAAAAAGCTTTTTTGATTGATTGAAGAATATCTCGCCCTAAAATGCATGCACTTGTTTCACGTAGGAGTAAGAGCAAGAGCAAGAGTTGTCATTTTGTTGGATCAAGGTAGGCAGGAAGGGCTTGGAGGGGAGCATCCAGAAGGTCTCCTTCTATTATCCGACTCACCGCATGAGAAGAGAAGGAGAAGGTTGTAGGTGGGAACAAGCTTGAAATAGAGAGTTCGTTGCCTGACGAGCCGCCGTTGATGTACTATATATCTTGATGTTTTGTTGTTGTTGTTGTTGTTGTTGTTGTTGTTGCT
Source organism: Triticum dicoccoides (assembly GCF_002162155.2). Classification (NCBI taxonomy): domain Eukaryota; kingdom Viridiplantae; phylum Streptophyta; class Magnoliopsida; order Poales; family Poaceae; genus Triticum; species Triticum dicoccoides. Next base: position 720,445,986 of record NC_041391.1, on the reverse strand, counting down.
GCTGCTACTGCTACAAGGGTAAGACAGATGAAAATTTCGGGCCAATCAGTGACGCTTTAGTCTGTTTGGGTGTTGATGTGGCTGGCTGGCTATGAAACATATGTTTGATTGATCAAAGTGCTTCGAATAAGTTTTTTTTTTCTTCTTCTCTTGTTTTTTTTTTGCGAGAAAATTTCTGATCTATTCATCTTCAATCATGGAAGTACAACAAATACCAGAAATAATAAAAATTACATCCAGATCCATAGACCACCTAGCGACGACTACCAGCACTGAAGCGAGCCGAAGGCGCGCCGCCATCAACGCCCCTCCATCGCCGGAGTCGGTCACAACTTGTTGTAGTAGACAGTCGGGAAGTCGTCGTGCTAAGGCCCCGTAGGACCAGCGCACCAGAACAGCAACCGCCGCAGATGAAGAATAACGTAGATCAGAAAGATCCAATCTGAAGACACGCGAACGTAGACGAACAACGACGAGATCCGAACAAATCCACCAAAGATAGATCCGCCGGAGACACACCTCCACACGCCCACCAACGGTGCTAGACGCATCGCCGGAACACGGACTAGGCGGGGAGACCTTTATTCCATCTTCAGGAGCCGCCGCCGTCTCGTCTTCCTGATCAGGACACAAACCCTAGCAAAACTGAAAGAAACGACTAAAAACGGAGCCCTCCAGCCGGTCCTTGCCGAGATCCACCGCGCCCCCATGGCCCTAGGGCCACCGGAGAGGAGGCGGACCTGCGGCGGCGGCGGCGGGAGGCAGAAACCCTAACTTTTTTGTGGAGGAAGGAGGATGCGGCGGCTAGCCTCTCTTGTTTGCTCATGCGGATGCGTTGCAAACCTTCACCAATGTTATGTTACTAGCTTGCTTGTAAAATACTCGAGTTGTCTTGTAGGCGAGGGCACATAGCTAGAGACAAGGATGAAAAGTCCCTTGCTATCCCTGCCTTGTGGTCCAAGTCCAAGGATTTTTAGATTTTGCATATATGTTTGACTTGTTTTCATCATATTCCTCAGTTACGCCACTGAAAAACAATTCTGGCCAGCGATACTCCCATGATATCCCTTGTGAATCAATAAAATGGTATGGCCGACGATTTTTTCTTTCTTTTGTCAAGTTCTCAAACAACAGTAGGTTGCGTATTCTCTAACCAGCTTAGCTAGCTAGCGACCCAAAGCATACAGCGATGCATGGCATCGGCATGGCCTTTTTTTTTTCTTTTTTTTGCACGATCAAAACATGATGACTGGGCGAGGCGCAACAAGAAACCAAATCCGGCTAACCTGCCGCTGCGTGGACAAAGAAAAAGCCAATGCTCAACTGAGCACACAAGTTGATTGTGGCACTCGCGCAGATTTCAGTCATATGAGCCAAGAATGCCTAGGAAAGTGCCAAAAAACAGTCGAGATTTAGGTAAAAAAATTGGTAAACTTTTCAAATCTGAGAATTCTCCCATCTAGATTACAATCCACTGATTGAGGCGAGAATTAGGCGGCTTGCCCGGCTTTGGGCCGGTTTCTAGGACAGACGCCTTGTGCGCCTGTTTGCTCTTCTTGGTAGTATTTTTAAGCCAGCAGGCTTGGGCCACCAGGTGGGTTTCTTGGGCCATGGGAGACGGTATTTTTTTTGGCGTCGGCTATAATTTCGTATTCTAGTGTTACAAGATCCGCATGCATGCATAGGTGTAGTATACAAGAAAGAGAGAGAAGGATGGAACGCATTGCGGTCCGCAATAGTTATGTTTGGCAGAGAAAGACTGTTGCATTCCATCCTTCTCTCTCTTTCTTGACTAGTGTGGTCCGCAATAGTCATGTTTCTGATAATTCGCCCATGGCCATAGCAATCTTTTGTTGCAAAAATGCTACATGTACGCATTTTTTACGTAAATCGGTTATGAAAATCATCATCGTTCCAAATCTCAACTACCCCCCCTCCGAATTTCAAGGGTGGGGCCCTGTGCAATCCAATCAAACAACCACACATTATCATTCACGTAAACTTTCGTATCTGCTTTATGTAAGTGTAGGAAAGCTCTGATTGTTGGCTATTGGGGTAAATAACCACGTACGTAGAGGCACGCAGCTTTGGCTTGCCCCTGTTTACCTTAATATCTTCTTTTGTTCTTCACTACCTTGTGAGTTGTTCTTCCTATTAATGTCACAAGGCACTCATTATATTTTTTTGTCGAATGCTCATCTTGTTAATTACACTATGTTGTCAAATAGCTCCCCGCCCCGGACTAATTTTAGCAGGTATAATTTTGTACTAAACTTTTATACTTATTTAAAATAATTATACCGACTACAATTTTAGTACGTATAATTTTATATTTTACTTAATTGTTCTATCCATGCAATTATGGCACATCAACAGATCAATCATGTCAGTCATAAGTAACATATTTTATTTTTATGTCTTATCATGGGCGGTGTATGTGTTGGACGCTTGCAACATACTTATATATATAGTTAGTGTTCCACATTTTTTTAAATACAAAACGAACATATTTTGTATATGCAAAAGCTTACCCCGGGAACTTATATAATCCCAAGCGAGAACTTATATAGTTAATATTATTTGTCCAAAAGATTTTCTTTTCTAGACATGATTATGTTACATATTTCACATGCCAACCGTTTTAAAATATGAATCAAAAACAATCTTACATTGGCCTTTTCAGTGGTTTTAGTGTTTTTTATAGCACCCATTTATTTATACATTACTTCAACAAAGTTTACCCGGCGGCATATGGGATATCATGTAGTGTATTATAGTGAGTTTGTATGTGTCATTAAATATCTAAAAATAGTTGGTAGAGTGTTTCAGAGCACACTTATAAAATAATTTGGTAAAGGATTCTAGAGTATAAGGTTTGGTTTAGTTCACATACCCATATTCCCAACTTGGTCACATTTTTTGCAACTACACATGGTCAATTTTTGTTATCACTACAACAACTACAAAAATGTCAACCTTCTTAGAAAAATGTCCCCAATATAGTGTTCTTTATTTTTTGTGAAATGTTGCAACATTTCACGCCACAACCGAACGTATTCTAAGATTACCAAATTAATATAAGTGCAATAAAATACATAACTATAGAGTATACTAGGTTCTACTAGTAGCTTATATATACTTACAATACCATCTTCGTTCTCTCTTGTTGGTGTGCCCTTTTCTTGTTCAAATTCCCGTTATTATAAAATATCAACCGAGGTGAGGTGTGGCAATTATTATGCATTGTCTTTTGGTGATCATCTTTGTCGACCTCATCATTGTTGTTGGTCTTGACTAGCCAGTCAGCCTCTATCTTTATTTTTATTCCAATAGTCTTGCTTCTACTTTATCGCGCAGGTATATAGTTTTTCGCCAAAGGGAAATATTAATATCACGAACATATCAATTATACCCGGCCTCTGTACCAACAAGATGTCCAAAGACATCCAGGATACACACAACCAAAAAATAAAATAAAACAAACAAACAAAAAAGACCCCGCCATGGTGATCAATCATTAGTATTAGTAGCACACTAATCACTAACGAAGACAACACACAGATTACAAAAAAGGTTCTCCAAAAACAACGCCTTCAAGAAGGAAACAATGCACAAGTGTTTTCATTGTCCGATCGAAGATCTTGGGTTTTCACCTTGGGGAAATTCAAGTTCACCCAAAAACAATGCCTTCAACAAGGTCATTGCCAGGTACAACCAATAAACGTCAGACCTTGGGTTTTCACTCTGGGAATCGAGACTCGATACTCGAGAAGCACCACCAAAAATATAGTCCTCCAGTGCTGCCGCCCCCACTGCGAGGCCGCTATTGCAAGACACTAAACACCTGGCACACAGTCTTCATCATTTCCAAGACACCTTTCCACCAAGATTCAAGACCTCCAATCGCAACCGCCACGACTTTCTCCACCTTTATCAATGCCTTGGGAATCTTAACTTAGACATGTCCCATGACACCAATAAGAAATCAAACCTTTGTGCCGCACCCTCTTGAGGCCGTGTTGGCTGATTATATGAGCGCATGCGACCGGAACCTTTCCGATCTACATATCTAGGGGCGACATACGCCAATCCGTATAGATCTCTGACGGGAAGGCTGGAACTTGTCAGCTACTAGATCCAAGATGTCAAAATCTGGCAGAAAGACGACTTGGTGGAAGAAGAGCGCTACGGCCAAATCACTACGCGATCTCAACCGGTCTTGTGATTTTCGTGAACTTAAGGGCTGCATCAGCAGCCACTAGGATGGTTGCCTAAGAAATTGTTAATCATCCATCACAAAGTCATTGTGTGAAAACATGGAACTTCGCATTTGTAACAAGATAATATCTTCACCAACACGTCCCAATCAATATGTAGTTTGCCATGAAAATGAAGCATATAGGAGGGGCCAATTTTCTGGAAGCATTTTACTGACGACTGCGGTAATCTTGATACCCCATATACATTCGTTTCTGAAGCCATCCATGTGGTTTTTTCGGAGTACTCCTTTTCCCCCTTGGTCCGGTACGTCCAAGTTGAGAACTGTTTTTCATCATCGAATTTGCTCGTCTCCTTCCGAAACGCTCTCCTCCCAAGAATCCATTCCAGCTTTGCCATCAACCTGAATTAGACGAAACATCACAAAGATTACACGGTCCAGTGAGGCAAAATATAGGGGACTAGGTGTAACTCAAAGTCCAAGTTGACATCTCAACGGAGAAGAACCATCACTGGATCTTGTAATTATTTATCAGCAAGAGGTATATGTATGCTGTATATATGTTTCTTACTCACGAGCTTGGAGAGATGCAACAATCTTTTTGTGAGATCGGGCGTTCGCCGGTTGCGTTTCTGAGAGGGGAATCGAGCTGCCGGAACAGCAGCCGGCGATCGCCACCGGAAGCGGAGGGAGGTCCATCCGTCCATGGTTCAGCGAAAGAAAGGTTTGGTCCCCCGGCCGTCTCTATGCAGAGATTCCTTTAGCCGCATTTGGTTTGGTTAGTGACCATATCATCTTGTGTTCATCGTGCCGTCTGATTATCATTTGACACTATCTTCTACCAAATGTTACGTTGTAACATCTTCACGGTATGATGAAGCTTTTGTTTTTTGTATTCCCTTTATTTTTCCTCGTCGGGGAATTCTAGTTTCCTGTTCTCTTCCCTTTGGCCCAATCGTTTCTTCTCCGTTAACATCACCTTCCTTTTCACTGATCGATAGCATGTAAGTGATTCCTTACAGTGAACACGTATATCTTGTGTGATGCTTAACTCAATCAAGTATTGGAATCGGTGTTTCATACCCGTTCTTGTATGGTACTGCTATCATATCTCTTGTAGTGTGCCCATGCTATGGTACTGCTATCATATCTCCTGTTAGTTTTACTTGTGTTTGCTCGGTTGTAAACCTGTGCTGGCCTAGTTTTGACTGTTACCTGTTGGTACAAGTAGAGCCTGCAGGGGCGGACCCAGATCAAAAACGTCCCGATGTACAGGTATGCACAGGTAGATAGCTGAAGAAATTGTCAACAATCACAAGTTATTGTCTGAAAACATGCAGAGAAGAGATTCCTTTAGCCGCGTTTGGTTTGGTTGGTGACCACGTACGTGTTTTCTACGTTTGATCCAAATGTCAAAAAAAAGATCTAAACCTAATGACAGAGTTATAAGCGGCAGAGGAAGCGATAGATCGAACGTTTGATTCCTCGATCCCCGGCGATGGAGGAGCTGATCAGCAGCGGGCTGGCGGGGATGGACATCTCCTTCTTCCGCGGCGGCGAGGGCGAGGGCGAGGCTGAGGGGGACGCCAGTGCCACCAGAAAGCAGAGGGAGGAGAAGATGAAGGATATGGGGAGGGTGAACCATGATGACGATATTAACAGCACACCTCCGCCATGTCCATGTCCACTGCCGCCGCCGCCAGAGACGACGACGCGGGAGGAGGAGGAGGAGGTTTACAGGGAGGAAGATCGGATCGCGAGGTACCGCGGGCTGTGGGAGAGCCGCTTTGCCGGAAAATTCGGCTCCTTCGACGACCAGAGTAATGCTATCCCACACCTCTCCCCTGTTTTGCATTACTTCCTAAGTTCATTCATTGTATTGTAAGCTAGGATGAACCATCCTCTTCCTCCCGGGTCGCACGCGCGTGCCACTCCGGAGGCCTTCCCAAACCCTAGCCCTCAGGACCTCAGATCCCCCTTCCCCCGGCCGCTGCCGCCGCCGGCACCGGCGATGGCGTCCGCGCCCGGCCAACGAAGGCGGCGGGCGCTGGCTGCGCCCTCTGGACGGCTCCCCTTCGCGCGGAGCGGGACGTCCCTGAGGCGGCCATGGTGGTGCGGGGCTCTCACGGCGGGGAACGCGGGAGTGCGACGGCACGCGCGGATCCAGGAGCGCAGCAGGGAGGCGGAGGTAGGTGGAGCACCGGCTCTGTTGGTGGCGGCGGCGTGAGCTCAGCCATGGCGGCGGCGCCGCCGAGAAGGCCCTGCCAGGAAGGGATCTTGGCGAGCAGCGGGTGGCCGGCCGGCCGCCGTGTGAGGAGCGCGCGGGGATGCCACGGGGGAGTTGGCGCCGGAGTGTGGCTGGAGGCACGGGTCATATCCATGCTTGTGGGAGTCCCCTGGTGATGGTGAAGGCCGACTTTGCTAGATCTGGCCCTTGCACGGCTTGGTGGGATGTTGCTGCTCCTTGTCTGTGATGTTGATGGTGGTGTGGGTCGCGTTCTCTCGGCAGTGAGGGTTGGAGAAGACCATGGTTGCACAGCCTCGACGACAATTTGCTGCGGTGGCAGCGGTGCGAGCCATCATGCATGGTACTGCCCAATACCTCGGAGGAGTGGAGTTGCGCGGCATTACGGATGAAAATCCAGTCCGGTTTTGGCCGGGCCGGCGACGATGGCACCCGTGGGTGTCATTCCCCTCCCCGGAGGCGTCGCCGAGTGTGTCGCCAAGTCCCTCGCTTGCTTGGTTTTGGCAGTTGTCTCCAGGCGAAAGCCTTGATTCGGCGTTGAATCGGCACGATGGCGGCATTCTCGAAGTCGTCTCTCTGTTGGGAGCATCGTGCCGGGAGACTTGGAGTTCCTACGTTCCGCTCCTCCGGTGTTCGCCGTTGCCCTGATCATTCTTCCCTGGCGCAATATACGATCGTCGCCGGTGATTCCAAGACGGTGCCTTTCTCAGGTCGGATCGAGTCCTGCCATCCTCTTGCCACCTCTCATGGGGGATGGTGCGTTGACAATGGAAGCTTGGAGGGAGCGGCTGTTCTTCGGAGGTGACCGACGTCGGTCGAGACGCGGCGAGGATTTCGGTTTTGGGGAGGCTTTTTGCGTTGTGGTTGTGTTGTTGTGGGTGGCTGTCCCTGGACTAGCCGGTTGTGGAGTTGTGCTACGCTCGTTGTTCGCAGCGAGTGGTAGTCATCTTGTATTTGGTATTCTGTTCTTCTATAAAGATATGGTACGCAATTTGCGTACTCTCGAAAAGCTAGGATGAACCATTGCAATTTCATTCATCCATGGGAATGCTATTAACATGTCTGTATGTTGCGTTACTGATAACAACAGCAAGCTCTAGTCACATAGCTTAATTTTGCTTCATGCAAGATTGCAGCTAGTCTTGGTCCCATGCGCTTCACGTCTGGACCCATCCCGAGCTATGCGAGACCTCATTGTACCATGCAGATCTTCAACATCCGAGTGGCCGACCTGGAAGACGGCCTCCAGTGGCCGCTGCATGTCCATGGCTTTGTCGCCGCTAGGGACACCTCGGATCACAATCGCAACTTCCTTTTCAACCGCACCAGGGAGAACTGCCAGGTCCTCACCCAACAGGCAAGCACCGCGTATCATTTGTTATCTGTTGTTTTATGTTAAAATATATTTCCTCTGATTCTTCATCTTCATCTGTTTGGACATTTGAATGGATTACTCGACTAGTTGGAGCATGGATTTGATATATTCACCATAGTTCTCGTCTTTGTTACATGATAGTCTGCCAACCATTTTGTTGACATGTGTTGCTTGCATTGCAGGATCCATACCTACTGCTGACAGGCCCGTCGCGCGCGATCGTGATCATCGACCCGATCACGATTGAGTTCCAGCTGAAGGTGAAGAGCAAGACGGACCTCGAAGAGGACGAGATGCTGGCCTTCGGGATCTTCAACTACCCCCAGACCTACCTTGCCACACATGTGATCCGCTCTGGTATCCTCTGCGACCGGTGCACGATTGAGCTTGCCTACGCGCCGCTTGACCCCTCGGTCGAGGCGACCATCATCGGTGTCCGGATCATCGACGGTGTGTGGCCAGAGGGTCTCCGTGGGCGCGTCGTCGCTGAGGTCACAACCGTGAGGGAAGGAGAGGTGCTGCTGCTCGACTCCCGGGACGGGACGATGCCGATCAGCCCTTCGACCGGCGCAGTCGAGCTCTCGAGGCGCGTCGTGTCGGTGGACCTCGATGGGGGGAAGCTGGTTGTCTCCATGGTGGCGTCCCCTCAGATCACTGACAAAGAAGACGGCGATGATGGTGGTGGCGCTGCCGTGGTTGTTGCAAGAGGCGAGGCCGTGTTCGCGCCGGAGAGGGCCGGCACGAGCAATGGCGCCTGCGATCTTGGCTTCTGCAAGGTGGAGGTTGTTGTTGCATGGTCCCTTGTTTCGAGCTTGTGGAATGAGCCGCGCGCCCTCGCGAAACTCATGGAGGAGAGGCCATGAATGAGTGTTCTTTGTGTCCCTGTGTAGTGATCAGCTCAGGCAAGCACTGGAACGGAGGTTATTCGATGTCTGTTTAGCCTTGTTTGAGAGTTGATATAGTCTGCTAGTTTATTCAGTCTGCTTAATTACTATATGTTGTGACTGGTGAAGTTCTTCTCTGTTTGACCGTCTCTTTTTTTCACTTACCTTTCTTCAAATATGAGTAAGTCTTGTGTTGACCTAATTTGGTTTGTTACCTGTTGGCTTGCAACAAGTAAAACCTGAAAGATGCAAGTGTTCCAGCAAAAACATACACATACAAATACAGTGATAAGTGCACATACAGGTAATTTGATCATGTCATTTCAGGTTTTGCAGTACAACATAACACCATGGCATATTGCAGGCTTCTACTTTCAGAACAGTAAGATAGGCCATACAGATGATAATCAAGAACTTCTAAGGAACAGAAAAACAGATATGCACCATCGGTGCAGCGAAGCATGAGACACAACTCAAATGTCGCCGGTCTAGTTCCCCTATATCGCCGCCATCAAGTATTTGCATTTTCACCGGGCTGCATATCTTGCCCATGACAATCCTAGAGATACCTACATATGCACTGTCTGCCTCATCATCTTCTCTGCATAGGCTTCAGCAGGTCTTTCAGAGTTCCCGGCCGCCTGGTTTCCTTGGCCTGCGGCTCCTCCATGCTGCAGCTGCAGCTGCAGCTGCTCGTGTTGAGGTTTGCGCCGCAGACGAGACACAGGCCCTTGCAAGTGCTGCTGCAGAAGGCATCCAGCGTGATCTCCAGGTGGATGATGTCCCGGAGGTTCTTCGAGATGTCAATCTCCTTCTCCCCGGCCGGGAAATGCAGGCGGTCGTCCCTATGTCTTCATCGTTCTCGTCCTCGTTGCCAGTAATCGAAGGGAATTTGGTCCTGTCTTCCTCGTACACAGTGCGAGGTCGATCACATCGGGTTCCTCCACCGGGTCCTCTGTCAGCAGGAGGGAGAAGTTTGCGAATATGCCTTCGGCAGCTGGCTCAGCACACCTGCATAAGGAAGCATAATAATTAATAATGGGCTTCAGAACCAACAACAAGACTGCTAAGTTGTACCCTCAAATCAGCCAAGTCAAAAAAAAATCAGGCCATAAACATAATTAGTTTTTTTTTAAATAAAAGGTAGAGATTGCTCTACCTTATATATTTCAAACAGGCCTGAGCCTGGAAGATGCAAAGTTTGTTACATGAACCAGGAGAAGTGCACCAAAGGTGCCAAGAAGAACAGAGGAGGAGGAGGGGATAGAGGGATAACAAAGAAACCAAAGCAGCTAATTAGCTATCAATAATGTGCACCCAGGTCATCAGATCATTTTTGTCCTGCTGTAGCATAGCCCTGTGCGCCCATAACCGGAGCAATTCGGCAGCATAAAACTTAACGTACGAGGCAGTTCACTGCTTGTTATTGAAGACACGATCATTCCGAGCATGCCATAAGGTGACGACGCAGGCAGCAAGAGCGACATTCCATTTCCTTTTGAAAGTCAGCTGACGAGCAGCTTGTTCAAAGAAGGACAGCAGGTCAGAAGAAGCACAAGCCAACGAGTCCAACTGCAACTTGCCCCAAAGATGTTCAGCCGACCGACATCTCAGAGCGAGATGAGTAATGGATTCGATGGCGGGGCAGATATCACAATCTGCATGCGAAGCGATCGCCGACCAGTTTTTCTTGACCATATTATCCTTGGTGTTTACGCGCCCATAGAAGGCCAGCCAGAGAAAAACTTTGTGCTTGTTTGGAATAAGCACGTCCCAAATCCACTGCTCAAAAACAGACCTCATACCCTGGAAAGTAAGCAGTCTGTAGAAGTAGCCTGTGGTGATACCCTTTCCATAGAGAGAAGAAACCCGTTGATCCTTGCGGGCAGCATTCAAGGTGACATTCGCGAGGATGCCATGCAGAAGTTGCAACTCTTGCGTTGCTATATGTGAAAGATTTGGGTGTAACTGAATGGCGCAGCCATCTGAGGACATATGTGACTGTACCGAACAAAGTTTATCCTTGGCAAAAGAGTATAACACTGGCAGCAAGAACATCAGTCGATCAGCCCCTAGCCACTGATCCCTGCCAGAAGAAGACCAAATCCCCTGCACCAACCGAGCAACAAGAAGAGTACATGACCAGCGGAATGCAGGTTTTGAGCCCTTTCCAGAAAGCTGTATCTCTTGTACTCTTGCCAGTGGGCAGTTTATTTTTGCAGTATTGCAAGGCCAAGCATTGATAGCATGGTATATCCGAGTACTGAACAACTTTGGCCACAAACTTACAGAGCATTGCCTGGTTGTGAGCCGATAAATCTGTGACCCCCAAACCTCCCGCATAAAGAGGCAGGACAACTCTGTCCCAAGCAACAATTAGGTCTCTATAATTAAGATGCCTGGAACTGAGGTGATGCATGTTCAATTTATGGAGTTATTCCAGCTATACAATCAAGACGCCCTCGACAAACAACTCATGACTTGATAATGTCATTAAGTATTACTTCTGTAATTAAGTCTCTATAGCTCAGCTCTTTCATTGCATGTATATATAATTATCCTCGCTATATTATGCAGATTGAAGATCGTCGAATGCAAAAAAAGCACAAATATATGAAATTGGGTTCATTAACCCAATTACCATAAATAAATGGTCGGTTAAAAATAGTCAAAGATACTGAGGACAACTTGCTACAATCGTTACTTCAAATCAAAACAAAGGGAAAATACTCTTTCCTTACAACTTCAAGTGAGTGTTACTGTCTTGTGCATATTCGGTTTCGCTTAGTCGAGGTTAATTATAGTAATGTAATTGATGAGTTATGCATTCATGCGCAGCTTTTACTTTATTCTGCTAGAGATTAAGCTTGAACGTGGAGTAGTAACTGTCTTAGACTCGAGACGAAAAGATCCTCAGGACTATGCGGACATGACTGCAATGCTCCCGGAGTAAGTTCAATTGATCATTATCGCACCATATCGGCAACTTTGTTCATTTCCCGATATCAATTAATTATTTTCTTTGTCTGGCAGGGTTTGGAAAGAGTTCACCGGAATAGCTCCGGGACTGCCAAGGAAGATGCGATTTACACAACCGAAAGTAAGTAGTAATAGCTAGTTCCACGCATCTCCCATTGATTCTAATTTCATCAATACCATTTATCATGCTTGATTATCAGTTTGATTGAACTCTAGTTCTCTTAAAGTGCTTGTGGCAGGAAGGTAGGAATAATTTATGTGGATATTATGTTTGCGAGTTCATCTACAACGCAACCTCTCAGCGGGGCTACTCTGACGAATAATATGAAGTATGTAAAAAATAATATTTACAATTTTATTTTATTACCATCATTTGTGTTGAGTTTCATTCATATATATGTATTGACCCCCTTCTTTAAATTAGATGTGGCAGATGCGGGATGAACTCCTACCACATGATCGCATACGAGCAATTCAAGAGGAATTGGCGGGATTCTTTCTTGACCACGTCATAAATGAGAAGGGAGAATACCATCTGGAAATTGAAATGGATTTTAGATGTTAGCCATTGTAAGAGATGTTATATTGTATATATGTAGTAGCGTCGGATCGATATACGAAAACTTGTTGTTCGACCAATCTCTCAGAGAAAGAGAGATCATTTCTCTCTGTATATGTTCACGACGATCTTGTGTAATTAATGGTTCCTTCATTTGCTTACTAGCTAGCATGTCGAGTTCTTTTTATATATATAGTAGCTAGCGTCAACCAAGCACGAAGAAAGAGATGTCACTTCTCTCTTTTAGCTAGCTAACACAATATGATCAAACCCCTAAATTAACCCTCCAAACCCCCTAATCCTGGTTCGTAAGCAAACCGGGACTAAAGGTTTTGGGCTTTAGTCCCCTCTAGAACCGGGACTGATGCCATGTTTTCTACCAGTGATTGATGCTTTTTCTGTCACTCCTGTTTCGGTGAGCAAAAAGCAAGAGAATGTTTTTGCTGCCCTTTCTTGCTCGTCATGGTTTGCTAGCTGTAGGAGTAGAGTAATTTAGTTTTTAGAAGTTTTTTAGTTGTTTGGATATTTTGCAGTGTAAAAGCATAACGAAATGATCAATGGGTTTTGATAATCTAAAAAGGAGCTGGTTCATGAGTGTACGGGAATGTATGAGCAGGCCAGGGGTCCATCCATGAAGCTATTGGATGCCCAGACCTTGACATCAGGCATTATTTGGTTGGAGCCAAAAAGTCGGAACTCAGCCCAGGGGACAACCTTTCATTTGGTTTCATATATACTAGAAGCTTACGCGCGCGATGCTGCGCCACCTTTTTATCATATCGATATAAAATGATTAGTTTTTGGTGTGCTTACTTCATGTGTTTCTTTCATGACGTATATCACTAAAAAAATTCAAAATTATATTCTCTTGTAAAATTCTACCGTTAAAAGATCAAAATAAACCAAGTTTTATTAGGACATGCAATGGTGAATCAGGACAAAGCAGCAATGTACTCCCTCTGTAAACAAACTTTAGGCCTAGTTTGGCAGCAAATTATTTTTTAAACTGTGGCAATTGAAAACCAGAGTATTCTCCTGGATGGCCAAAGAATACCACAGTTTTTTTAAAGCAAAGTTTTCTCAGTTTTACATGTGTTTGGCTGGTGCTGTCTTATCAAAGTTTTGACCCAAGTATTTGGAGTGGATGACTGAGTAATTAGCGGTTGTTAACGGCGGCTGGCTGCATGCAGCCACCATGCAGACGTCCGACTTGATCTAGCTAGATACTAAGATCTGTAAAATATGACTATCTCTCATGCACCTACATCCGCGTCAGCTGATCTAGAATATGTCCATCCTTCATCCATGCATGGCCTTTGCATGGGCTGCTGGCACTGAAAGCTTAACTAATCCACCTATATATATCCCGCTTCAAAGGAACACACAATTACAAGATATTCTAGTCTTCACACAACAAGTTGCTCCTGCTTTATGATTGTGATCTACGGCAAGGTAGCAGGTACGTTCTATTATCAATCATTTTTGTTTGGGGATCTAGTGTATGCCTGAGATGTCATATGCACATTTTTGTAGGTGTGTTATATTGTCAATCAGAATGTTGGGTAATTTTTTGACGCGCAAACGTAGAGAAGATGATGAATTGGCCATCATCCAAGCTTTGTATGCTAGTGATAGAAGCTCGGTCAGTCACACACGTATTCATACATCCATCCTTACGGGAGATCGGTACGTGCGAGAAGTTTTAGAGGGTCATGAGTTGAGATGCAAATGAGATTTTCGGATGGAGAAGTACATTTTTCGTAATTTGGTCCAGGGCCTTCGAGAGAGATGCCATCTAAGAGATACAAATTTTGTCTCGGTGGAGGAACAGGTAGGCATATTTCTATATGCTATTTCCAAGAATGCAACCAATCGTACACTCCAAGGGCAATTTCAGCACAGTGGTGAGACTATAAGTCGCTACTTCAATATTGTGTTGAATGCACTCATGACATTGTCTGGAAGTGTAGTACAATTGCCTCCAGTCAATGTTCCTTTGAAAGTTGCAAGCAATACAAAATTTATGCCGTATTTCAAGGTATTATAATTGTAACCATTCAAAGTTATACATCAATATAGATACAAATTTCTCATCTTAATTATTATTTTTATAGGATTGTATTGGAGCAATAGAGGGGACACATATTCCAATTAGCATATCTCTGAAAGACCAAGATCCATATCGTAACAGAAAAGGAACATTGTCACAAAATGTCATGGTTGCATGTGATTTTGATAATCATTTCGTCCATATTAGTAGCGGATGGGAAGGTCCAGCTTCTGATGCTCGAGTGCTACAATATGTTCTTCAAAATAATATCTATGTCCCTGAAGGAAAGTTTTATTTGGTGGATGCGGGTTATGCGAATACGCCTAACTTCATCGTCCCTTATCGCAATGTAAGGTACCATTTGGTGGAGCAAGCAAAATGCAATCAGCGCCCACAAAACTCTCGAGAGCTATTCAATCTGAGGCATGCACAACTTCGTAATCATGTTGAGCGTATCATTGGAGTACTGAAGAAGCGTTTTCCCATACTGAAGTGTGCCTCGCAATACCCCATCGACTCCCAAGCAGAAATAGCGATAGCATGTTGTGCTCTTCACAATTTTATTTCCAATAATGAGGGCGGCGAACAATGGTTGGACCAAGTTGAATCAGAGATTGATCCAATAAAAATAATTGATGTTCCAAGTGGAGATAAGCAGTATACAAATGATATACATTCTTCCAATGAGCGGCGTGCACTAGGTATCACAAAAAGGGATGAAATAGCCGATGCGATGTGGAACGACTACCAAGACTATCTCAGGCGGAATAGAAGAAATACTGCTTGAAGTTCATTTGTTTTCATCTTTTTGTTTTTAGTTGCAAACTGTCAAGAATAAAATAAATTCATTTGTTCTTACTATATTTTTTTGGTACTTTGGAAGTGTCATGATTAAAATAAATATCACCATTGTGCGGGAGGAATAAATAAATAAAATTCAACAGAGTTATTGTGCTTCCCTTATTCAGAATAGAAAGATACATGATCCTAATTCATGGAACATAATGATGAATAAATGGAATGGTAACGATTAAATAAAATTTATCCTACTTCGGTATCCTTCAGACTCGCGGGGCAACAACTTCTTGGATAATCACGGATAGAACATCATCCTCCAGTTCCATGAATGTTTGACGGTTTAACATATCAGCTTTGAGATGGTTGATCATTTGGTGTGAGTCCCAAATTCTTAAGTTTCTGAATGCAGTTTGGCATGCCATATGGATCATTTTTTGGATCATTCCTTTCCATTTGTGCCATCTTGATTTCCTTGTATCTATCAATTTGCTTCGTCTTCATTTCTTTATAAGTTTGCATTTCTTCCTCCCTCTCAGAAACCAAGTTGGCCAACATAGTGTCCGTTCCTTTTTTCCCCTTACTTTTCTCACTTCCGTCATCAGATCCTTTAGAGTTCCGAAGCCTCTTCCTTTGAGGTGAATCCACACTCATTAAATCTTCTACTGCTGAAGCATGAATTTGATTACTCCCTAGAGGTTCTGTATATCCACCATATGATAAGTCAACATCATCCCCATATATATCTCTGCCCAACTTATTCTGGCATTGATGATCCTGGAGCAGATAGTGTTGCCTCAGGAGAATTCATATCGGCGGCCCTCAAAACATCATCAGTATAACTTCCATGTTCAGGAAAATGGGACATATTATTGTACCTCTCTTCATTACCATCGGTTGTCCTTTTGCAATGCTTTCCTTCTTCCATTTGACCTGTGTAGAAATGATGTAAGTAATACATAATATGACAGGAGCAATTTGTATTTTTTATCATCGTCAGAAAGATAACTTCGTAAATTTCATATAAAACATCATAATTGGGGAATTGTTTGTATCTCCACTTGCGATGTTCGCTTGTAGCTCTGCCCATTTTTCATCTATAGCCGTTGGCACTTTGTTATGAGGATCCCAACCGAAACCACTCTTTTCTACAATAGACTTGACAACATTAAGTTCCTTCTTCAACCTTTGCTCTCTATCTTTTAGCTGTTGAACAGTGAAATTAGCTCCAGGAGGCCTCTCATTAAGGCGGTTTTTCATAGCTTGCCATCCTTCCTTGGTCCACCGATTTTGGCCATGGTACCTTCCCACATCTGCACACTCTTTCATCATTGACACAAAAAAAAACAGTGCGACCATTATTTCATGTAGCTCTGTCCTGTTTTGGCCCTGCAAGCGTTCATTATAGTTAAATAAAGATGTACCGATAATTACAACAAGACAATAAGATGTGTCAGTAAACAAAAGATGATGTACCAACTCAATAGGAGTCTAGTTACATGCTGAGTAAAATGGACCATCTTTGCATGTCGGGTCAGATTTGTGTGCTACTATGCAAACTACACAGGCGCAAGAAACAGATCGATCAACTGGCTTTCAATGGCTGGATTAATTTAAATAGGAGGTACATTATTGATCAAGAGCGTATGACAACTTCAGTTAATTAGTCAACTAGATTGAAGTAAAACCATCCTAGGAGGAGTCAACTAGATTGAAGTAATCTTAGGAGGGTGTTGCCATTATATGTCTATATACATGCCTGTACTTCTAGCCGATCCTAAATTCTATGTGCGTGTACGTGCGCCATTCATACTGAATCGGCTAGCTAGCTAGCATCTATAATCTGCTGCATCTATAACATTAATCAAGGATAAGCGTGCAAGATCACATGAAACTAATCAGTGCCGTCATCCCATCTGGCCGTATGATCTCTAATCTATATGCTAGCTCCTGCGACAGTGTTACGGTCAGACTGGACAGATAATTTAAGGACGAAAATTGTAAGGCATAGACAAGCTCATACCTTTTTTCCGTGGTGGAGAGCTTGATTCGCTCATGGTACTGTAGAGAGGAGACGAGATTCGCACGGGACGCCGGCTAGAAGAAGAACCTGAGAGACCTACTGCTCGTAAATAGGATGAGATTGCCTATAACTAGGAGTTTACCATAACAGAAAGAGGGAAAATAGGATGGGATCGCAGCTGGTATTCTTATCTCGACGTAGACGGCAACGTCACCGTGATCTCCCCGATGATTTCTCTCCGTTCTGTTTGAAAAAAAGAGGTCGGGGCCTCTTTTCCAGATACCGCAAAAATACGTTGGTTTCTGGCATACCGTGGTTTACAATACTTCGGTTTTTTCTGATGCCAAACGCAGCAAAGTATCCAAAACCTTGGTCTTTTTCAGAAACCGCAGTATTCTCAGAAAACATTGAAAAAACTTTGCTGCCAAACGCAGCCTTAGTGATCTAAACGTTTTTATATTTCTTTATGAAGGGAGTAACAATTATTGTCATTTGCAATGGATAAGTGAAGAGTGTGAGACCAATTTGCCCTATGCTTCTATAATAATGGCTCCCAAAGTCACAAGAAAACTTGGTCAATTATCCTTACAATTTTTGGGTTTACCGGTCAAGATTTGGACAAATAATCATGGGCAAAAAGAAACGATGCAAACTGCACGAAGACTGAGAATCCTCACCCACATCCCGTGAAGACTGAGGATCCAGCACCCCGGACGCCGAAGACTGAAGACCTACGCCACTGGCCTGCAACGAGCGTGGCGTAATGCCAGCTCGCTCTGCAGGCGTAGGCCTACTTATCCCAGGCAGGACCTCCATTCTGGCTCTCGCCCGATCACCAATCTTTGTATAATATACTTAAACAAATACTTAACCAAATGGGTCTTATTACACCACTCTACATTGATGTAAGCCTGATATTTCTTTAGAAGCTCTACATTATGCGGCACAACCCACCTATTGTCCAAACAGTGAACACCTTTCATCACAAACCGGCCATCATCACAGCTTTTATAAACAGGAAACCCTTCACTATCAATACACCATCATATCAGCAAAACTTTTGGGAAACCTCTTAGAAAAAACCCCATCTTTCATGCATGGACAACCTACATTTATACGCCCACAGGGACCATGAACTATAAATTCATCTACTAATGCGTATGCCAAAGGGTCAACAGACACATCAGGCAGCTCAGCAGATACAAAACTATCGATGAATGCTGTTGTTGCCTCTATGCACAATCCAACCAAACAAGCATATATATGAGCATGGGGCAAACCTCTTTTCTGAAACTCAACATTATACACAACTACAAACAGAACAACAAAACCAAAGATAAGCAACAAAAGAAAGACTCTTAATCTGAGATATAAACAAACAAACAAACAAACAAACAAAACCACTCACCGGCCTTAACACAACCAAAAGCCTTCTCTTTCATAATCTCCGTATACAACTCATCCAGCTTAATCGTAAACACCCTTGAAACTATATCTGACCCTCCGTCCTACTAAAACAACACTCAAATAAAACTTACAGGAAGCAACATCTTAACTCCAACATCTTTTCCCGTTGCCACACTTTTGACAAACCTTGGTACGTCGAACTTCTAAGCTTATTTTGATTGTTAACAACATAAGTAAGCAGAAGAAGGAAAATACAAAACAAAAGAAAAACAAAAGGAGCATACCAATATCAGCAGAAGAAGGAACCACTTGCACAACCGGAGCAGCAGGAGCAACCATACCCGGAGAATCCACTATAACAGGAACACAACATCACAAATGCTGAAACCTCGCACCCACACAAAAAGATCAATAAATCAGAAAACACATAGAAGAGCATATACCAAGCTTCTTGCCCCTCCGTCCTACTAAAACAACACTCAAAAAAGGAGTAAGCAAAGTCCATATAGAAGATCCACAAAGCCAACCACTCAAACAACAAAAAGCACCCCCTTCAGATCGGAAAGCAACCCCTCTGGACGGATGCGGCACATTGCCAAGATCAGAGGTCACAAGCACATAGGGCTGGACACGAGCCGAGCCGAGACGAGTTCAGTCCGAGCCTGGCTTTGGCTCACCTAAAGCGAGCCGAGCTCGGCTCGGCTCGTTGGTTGAACGAGCCTGTTTCTGGAGGCTCGGTTCGTTTTGCCACTGGCTCGGTCCAGCCCGAGCAGCTCGTGTGTGCACTGTTATACTGAACTTTTGAACAGCAAAACAATGCAACGCTTACATCAGACACCGCCTGATGGACAATGGTGCATTCAGTCAACTTAACAATACTACAATGTCAATACATCAGAGGGGAAATACTACAATGCCACTGAATTTTGGACGGCATGGTGCATCAGTCGATCAATAAGCAGAGCGAACTGAATTGCCGACAGCAACACTCCATCAATGAACAGAGCAAACTGAATTTTCGACAACAACGGATGGGAAGATGTCAAGCGCTGGAGCCAGTAGCCTTACCTGCTCGTTCCTGGTGCGCTCGAAGAGAAACAAGCAGAGGCACTACCGGCGGCGGCTGGTCTGGCGAGTTCCGTGGGTGACTCCGTCAGAGCCAAAACCAACGCGTCCAGCTTCGGGGGCTCTGGACGTGGCAAGGAGGGATGCGAGGAGAAGGCCGACGAAGGGAAGGGAAACGGTGGCAAATTGCACCTATGGTCCTTGTGCTAGTTGGCATGTAACACAATGGTCCTGCAACACGTGAAGTGCTCCAGTATGGTCCTTGAAGATGAAAATACGTCACACATACGGTCCTGACTATGTCTCCTGATATGCACAGTACCACATGAGTGTATTCCCCGCAAAAAAAAAAGTACCACATGAGTGTACAATAGAGATACAGGACCCGCATGTCAGCAAGCGAAAGAGGAATAAGATGGAAAAATAAATTGCACGCTGGGATTAGAACCTGACACCTCCTTCCAAATTGACAACACAAGCTAGCCAAATGACCAAGCAGAGCTACCCCCGTAACGAAAATAGCTTTTTTTTTAGACAAGCATAACGAATAGCTAGAACTCTACTATTGCGCTGATGCGTTATTTTACGATTTCCTCTTTATATTCTCCTAGGTTTGTGTCCATTTTAATGCTTTGTATCTCCTTGATGCTATATTTTGAGATAATAAAATTGTCCTTTATCGAAAAAGGTTTGTGCCCATTTTTCTCATATAAAAAATAAAACAATTATTAATATACAATTAGTTGTATATTTTAAATCTTAAATATTAGGTTTCATGAACTTTTTCTAAAATTTGTACGGATTTAAGAAAACAAATGAAAGAAGATATACTTGTCTTTATTCATGACCACAAGCATGCACAAGTATTATGTATCCTCACTGTATTTTTAGATTACATAATTATTTGAAAAGTACAACATGTATTTCGAATAATGTTCAGCATGATTTTAGAAATTGGTTATCTTTTTGCCCAATTATTTCCCCAACAACCGTTTTTGTTTTGTCAAAGTTTGTGTTTATTATGTATCTTAAATTAGATGGACAAGCACGCACAATTATTGTGTATTCATTGTATTTTTTAATGCAAAATTGTTAAATAAAATTGACAACATGTTGAGCAATATTCAACGTGTTTTAAAAATTATTGTGTAATAATAATAAGTTCTAGAAATGTATTTTAAATGCTTAAGTTGTATGTGTTTCCTCATATGTAAGATTAAATTTACACTATTGTTTTAATGCATGTGAAATAATGCATGACGAACATTTTACAAAAACATGTGGAAAATTTTAACACATCCAACATTTCCAAAAATATGTTGATCATTTTTTTTGTCATATGCACAAACACCTCTCTTAAGTTTCATGGCGAAAGATATTATTCCTTACATTTTTTTCAAATGGGAAAATAAATTGAACTTGAACTTGAATCATTATTTTTTAAAGAAACTGGTAGAAAATGGACATCATGATAATTCCTTGAAGAGTCTACTAAAAAGGGTATAATTCCTTGAAGAGGTACACATAATCGCATATATAGGTTTTCAGCTCTAAGTTTAACAAAACAGAGCTAGGCCTCCCATGCTAACATGTGGAACCCGGCCCGCACATGTGGTGTACACTGATGTGGCATTGGTCTGATAACCGCGCCTATAGAAAGCGTCGCCAGGACCGTACATGTGACGTATTCTCGTCTTCAAGGACCGTATTGGAACATTCCACAAGTTTCAGGACCATCTTGTTACACGCCAAATAGTATGAGGACTGTAGATGTAATTTACTCAGAGAGGACGGTGGGATGAGAGGTGGCGGCGGCGGCGGAAGGCAGAGCCAGTCGCCTACTCGGGCGTTCTCTCGCCTCAGTCGGGCCTCTGGGATAGAGTGATGTTTTTGGGCTGGGCCTCAATCGGTGCACCGAGCTGGACCGGGCCAAACTCAGCTCGGCTCGGTCAGATTTCGGGCTTACTTTTCAAACTCGGCTCGCTACAAATACTTCACGGGCCGAGCTGATTGGGGCCGAGCTGAAACGAGCTTCGAGCCAAGCTGAAAAGCTCGTTCGTACGTCCAGCCCTACAAGCACACCTACAACTCAATACAGTGGACTTATAAATGAGCAAACAAAACAACCCGTACAACAAAATCAAAAGGCATAGAAAAAGACAACTATATCTAACCAACAAATGTAGCCGGAGCAACATCCGCCTCAATCGATTCTGCCCACACACCTCAACGGAACAGCCGTAAAAGACCAATCCATGCCCGCGATGACAGAGAACCTGATATAAAATTTAAAAGATGAGCAATGAACAAAATAAAACCAACCAAGAACGTCAACCCCATCGTTATCTGGTTAACTTGGTAAAGAAAGTCAGAGATGCATTGCACCAGATGGCTACTAATATAAAGATTCAGTGTGGTCCTGAATATGTGAGGGCTGTAACATATTTTAGTGACAAAAAAATCTAAAAATGTTTTATGCAAACGCTGCTTAACTGTCAAACCAAGGAAGTATTTTGAGAAAAGATACAGTTGTAGTTTTTGATGTCAAACACACATCATTCGGTTCTGAAGCATGTCACACAATACCAAACAAGCATCCAAAGTAGGTATCACCGTATTGCTATCTATGTTCTCCAACATAGCGCCCGTGATAGTCAAGACAATGTCGATTAGCACCAGACGCACCTACGAATCCACCCATGGGTCATCCTTAACACCAAAACAGCCCTGCAATCCATACATGAACCAAACATCCAACCAACAGACCGCCGACACACTCTCCCGCACAAAATCCACACCCCCTTACCCCCAAAATTTCACATCCACAACACCCCCAAGCACACAACATTATTACAGAAATAATGGAATGAGGAACTAAAAGAGGAAAAGAAAAAAAATCGCTACCTTGAACGCAGCACAGGGAGCCGACAATGCAGAGCGAATCCCGCGACCAGCCGCCGCCCTCCACGCCTCCACCCACCCAGCAGATCAGAGAGCTCGATGCAAACAAGAAGTCCCCGACGACAGAAGTAGCTCACCCTCCAGAAAGAATAGCACACACAGCAGCCAACAAGAACAGCGCCGCCCTCCTCCCCGAATCGAAGAAAAGGGCAAGAATCCCAGTCGCCACTGCCTATGCTATCGCGAGAGGGAACGGCAGACCAGAAGGAACCAGCGATACGTACAGTAAAAAGGCCTCGCACGCCCGAGTAAAAAGCCCATTTACAACCGACCATAGGGTAAACAGGGCCCAATACCGCCTAAAACACCCCCGATCAACCAG
This sequence comes from Triticum dicoccoides, assembly GCF_002162155.2. Lineage (NCBI taxonomy): Eukaryota > Viridiplantae > Streptophyta > Magnoliopsida > Poales > Poaceae > Triticum > Triticum dicoccoides. Next base: position 720,423,102 of record NC_041391.1, on the reverse strand, counting down.
AGGCTCCCATTTCGTGGGAGCTTAGTATCTGTAGCGATAGTTGGCCGCACTTTTCAGCTACATTTGGTCTTTATGCCATGGACGTAACAAGTCATCTAACTAGTATTACAGCATCTACAGCCGGAAGCCTTAAACCATCCCTCATACGCCCGCGGACGTGTGCCCGGTTAGTGACCGGACAGGAGAAAGAAGGAAAAACTTGACCCAACCGAGCCCCTCATATCATACTTGTACGCTCGGGCTTTCCGCGAACCCTCATATATGTCTCAAATATGGGAAGGATATGAGGGTTCATGGACGCATCCGGGCGCGTCCGGGCATTCCGCCACGCAGGACAGGGCCCCATCCGGGACCACCTTTTCTCATTTTTTTATTCATTCTTTTATTTCTCTTTCTTCATCTCCACCAATCACGTGCAAATGAGTGGACATATGAGAAGAAAAATGAGAAGTGTGGCTACGCGGACGGATAAAAAAGTGCTCAAAACAGACATGTCCGATGACTGACTAGGCACGTCCGCGGGTGTTTAAGGGGTCATATTTGCAATATCCGGCTGTAGATGCTCTTAGAGATGATAGTAGGTAGTGGTAAATTGTAAACTACTCACTTCGTCCCATGATATAAAAGTGTTTTTAACACGCTCTTATATTATGAGACGGTGGGAATACATCTAAAGACATTTGTGGATAAAGTCAAGATAAAGTCCATCAAAAGTCAATGTTCAATGGTGTCCCTGCCAGCACTTGTGCCGTGTTGGAAGGATATTGCTGACTAATAAGAGGCATGAAAGAATCCTCTGAGAAGCTAGTAGTGTCACCATCACCAGCTAGGGACGAACAGCATACTAGTTTTGTTGAATCAGTCCACCACCTCCCAACGCGCGAGCGTGTCTACAGACTCTCGACTCAAAGGGCTGCGACCTCGCGGTGGGCTCCTACTACGCCCCCAAGGACACGAACATCACATATATCGCTTCGATCTTCGGCTTGTCCGACTACCGAATACTCGGCAAGTATAACCCCGGGCTCCGCAGTCTCGACTTCTTAGCCGCCGGGGACCGCGTCGACGTCCCCTTCCCCTGCGAGTGCCTCGCGCGGCCATCCGACCCGGCCTCCACCTACCTCGCCGCCTCCATCCCCTACAATGTCGCCACCGGAGATACCTACGTCAGCATCGCCAGCAACTACATCAACCTCACCACCGCCGACTGGCTGCAGGCCACCAATTCGTACCCGCCCAACAACATCCCCGACGTCGCCATCGTCAACGTCACCGTCAACTGCTCCTGCGGCGACGCCAGGATCTCCACGGATTACGGGCTCTTCCGCACATTCCCGCTCAGAGACTGGGAGACTCTCAAATCCGTCGCGGCAACTCGTGACTTCTCGTCGCCAGAGCAGATGGACCTACTCAGTAGGTATAATCCCGGAATGGACGGTGTCACCGGGAGCGGCCTCGTGTACATCCCTGCCCAAGGTACGTGAGGCTTCAATCGTAGCTCCTCTCTTTACTGTGGTGCGATTGAATTTACAGTTTTGCTAGAAGTCATCTAGATGAGATATAATTTGGTCTCGTTCATCTTTTATAGCCATTAGATATGATGCTATAAGATGCGTGTGTGCTGATGTGGGTTGTATCTGTTCTTGTTTTTAAAGTGAATGAGACCAAATTATATCTCATCTAGATGAGTTCTAGGTACTCCCTTGAATTTATGTTGCAGAGAGTTGATCATATCTTCCTAATTTTTTTTACTCTGCTTATTTGGTTTCCCAGATCCCGATGGAAGTTATCGTCCTCTTAAATCATCAGCAGGGTAAGAATTGTTATTTGAACTTATACTCTTATCCACTTAATTTTCTTGGTCATGCATGTTACGTTTACTCTCATGCAGTTGTGCTGATTAGTATCCCTCATCTTGTGCAGTATAGTCAGACTTCATCCTTTCACGAGCTAATTATTGCTCACCGTTAAGGATTTTTGGGAAGAAAAACTGGATATTATTGCCGGCTATTGCGAGAGAACTACGATGCTTATTCATATTCAACTCTTCGGAACAGGAAAAAAAGTTTCAGCAGGAGCAATAGCAGGAAGTGTTGTGGCTGGTGTAGTGGCACCAGTCTTGGGTGTCTTGTTATTTTTGTTTTATAGGCGAAGAAAGGTGAAACAGAATGTTCTGCTTCCATCTTCTAAAGAATCTACCCGGCTAGGTAACAATGATTTTTTTATGGATCTCTAACCTTGCAACTGAGAGTTAGTCCTGTAATTTGTTTTTCAGAAAAGCATATGCATGTCCTAATTTCAGCACTTCAAGTTAATATCTGTCGTTCGTTCGTCTCAACGATTTTCTGCTAGAAGGATATGCGTGGATTAGGGTGGTTTTGAAGCCATGCTTGTTTATCCTATGAGCAACTATATTTAGCCTGGAAATATTGTGCAGTAAATAGTGTATGATATGAGTTATGATTATGAGTAATAGTATGGGAGACTTCAAGTGTAACCAACGAGGTATGTCAGGGATCTATAAGTGTACTTCCTTGAATGATGCTTCCAATTTTCTTCTCTTTTTTGTGCTTCCTTCAACAGGCCTTGACTGATATTAATCACAACAGAATGTGCCTTCTTATTTCTGAACTATTATTCTTTTTGTTACAGCCAGTACAATATTAATGCAAAAGGTGACACCATCGACCACTCAAGCCGACATAGCTTCATTAGCTGCTGGCATTACAGTTGACAAATCAATCGAGTTCACATACCAAGAACTTTTCAATGCTACAGAAGGCTTCAACATAACTCATAAAATAGGACAAGGTGGTTTTGGTGCTGTCTATTATGCTGAGCTTGTAGGCGAGGTTAGTTCAAAAAATAATAATTCAGTTGCATTTCAGAAATCTATATGCCAAAAACATGTGTACTTAACTAGGGGCTTGAACAATGGCGGAATAACATAACTCAGTGAAGGTCCATGATTGCAATCATGCAACATCATGATATGTTCTTCATTCAAAATGACTTGCTTTGTTTCACTTGTGTTGTCCACTGTCCAGAAAGCCGCCATAAAAAAAATGGACATGCAGGCTACTCAAGAGTTTCTTGCTGAGTTAAAGGTTTTGACACATGTTCACCATCTGAATCTGGTTCGTAAATCTTCTATTTGTTCAACTAAACGACGCTGCTTTTTAATGGGACGTTAATATTGATTTTCCATGGGGACGATCTCATAAATCTTTAGTCAGGTTAATTTGCCGTTTCAATGTTCGATGCCATGCAGGTGCGCTTGATTGGTTATTGCACAGAGAGTTCTTTGTTCCTTGTCTATGAATTTATCGAGAATGGCAACTTAAGCCAGCATTTGCGTGGAACTGGTAATGTTCCGCCTCTCGAAATACCGATTGTGTCTTTCTGTTCTGTTTCTTCCGGAAGATTAATCTCTCAGCGCATTTGTACAGGTTATGAGCCTCTTTCTTGGGCTGAAAGAGTTCGGATTGCGCTAGATTCAGCAAGAGGTCTTGAGTACATTCATGAGCATACCGTTCCAGTCTACATACATCGGGACATCAAATCCGCAAACATCTTGATAGACAAGAACACCCGGGCAAAGGTAGGAATGATTCATGTGTTTATATGTAATATCCATCGATCCATGTGTTCTATATGTACATTCATGAAGTAATGTTGTTTATGTGCATCTTCCAGGTTGCAGATTTTGGTCTGACAAAGCTTACAGAAGTTGGCGGTGCATCTTTACAAACACGTGTTGTTGGTACATTCGGTTACATGCCTCCGGAGTAGGTTTCCTGAACTTCTACACTTTGTTTTTTTTTATTTTGAGGAATGAACATCTACTTTTGTCATTCCGCTAACTGCAGAGTAGTGGCTGATTTTTTTATGAATGTTGACAATTATGGGAAATGGTGTTGGCAGATATGTTCGATACGGTGATGTTTCTCGTAAGGTTGATGTGTATGCCTTTGGTGTTGTCTTGTACGAACTTATCTCAGCCAAAGATGCCATTGTCCGACCAACCGATGGATCTGCTAGTGGTTCAAGGGGACTGGTTTATCTAGTAATTGTGCATCTGAGCTAGTAACTAGTAGTAGTTACTTTCTGCTTCATAAAGCGGGGCGAAAGCCTTTTTTCGATAGTTACTTTCTGCTCTAACTGCTTCGTAAAGATGCTAGGCCGGCTGCCTTGGGTCCTTGCTGAAGTTCCTTCTTTGGCTGTTTGATGACTTTTTATCATACTGAAATCTGTAGTTTGAGGAGACTCTCACTGCATCGGATCCGAAAGAAGGCCTCCAGAAGCTGATCGATCCGAAGCTGGGAGATGATTATCCCATGGACGCCATCCTCATGGTTAGAAATAACATGCCCAGGCCCCTGCTTATATTGTTCGATTGGATAATAACGTATGCTGCCTTTTCTGCATGCAGATGACACACCTGGCGAACGCATGCACGGAGGAGGACCCCAAGATGAGGCCCACGATGAGGTCTGTGGTTGTCGTGCTGATGACGCTCTCTTCCATGAGCGAGCTCTGGGATATGAAAAACCCGGGCTTGGTGAACATCATGTCTGGGAGATGACCTCGTTACCCACATGTCTCCCCTGGCTGGCATTGTAGATCAGGCCACATTTCCTTTCTGTCAAGAAGTAAACACGCGCTTTGCATAGCCCTTTTTTCTTGCATGAAAAGCTAAATAGAAAATTAGATACATTTTTTTCAACAAGGAGGATAACGTCCGGCCTCTGTATAGGAAATTAGATACATGCAATGAGACATGTGCATGTGTGTCACGCACACCAGGGCAACCGCACCAACCAGTGGGACAGATGGAGCGATGGGTCACGCGACAAGCGCGTGACTGAAGTGAACAGCGTGTGTGTGTCGCTGCCCAGTGGGCCAGAGGGGTTGGTAGCAGCCTGCGTGCCGTGGTGGTGTTATAGGCCGCTGAGTCCGCGAGTGTGAGGGTTATGCTGTGTAATGACTGTTGAGATGTAGATACATATATGTATTTCTTGTACAACAAGCCCTCCTCCTTCCATGTATAGTTGAGGACGTGGCTATCCTTTGTACTTATATATGTGCATATTGCACCCGAGCAATATATCGTGAGTTGCATAATCTTCTACATGGTATCAGCCTTCCTACGATCCCTCTGCCCTAGCCGCGTCGCCATCGCTTCCTAGCCGCCGCCGCTAGTCGCCCCGCTACGCCCGCGTCGCTGAAACTCTCGCCGCCGCCGTAGCGACTCTCCCACCCCGCCCTCACGATCGCTCGCCCGCTACTCCCGTCGCTAGCCCTCGCCCGCTGTCGTAGTCTCGCTCCCCCGCCCCGTGTCCCAGCCCGCCTCGCAGTCTCCCTCTCCCTTGAGCTTCCACTACTTCGTGACTTTGGCACGCTTATCCCGCTGGACACGAATCCGAAAGCGGAAGTCAGCAACCACCAGCTTATGCTGGGGTACAATACTCTCTCCAGGTATCACCTTACATTCTATGCATGCACACCTATCTCCTCTTCTCAAGAGGATGAAATCGATCTGGCTAGAGTGTTGGCCACTACTAAAAGTCACCAGATGTGATTCTCTCTTTCTAAAGAGTGTGTTAGCTACAATCATGTCGTAGGCTAGAGCAAAGCTGAAGACAACATCTCCTTCTGGATTCCTGATGCCATAGCCAAAGCCCCCATGTGCCCCTTCAAAACCTGTGTTAGATGATGTACCCACGTGGCCATTGAGGTCTCCTCTTATGAAGAGCTTCTCGCCAATCGGTATACTTCTAACCATGTCTTCCAGGCCTTCCCAGAACTCTCTTTTGGTGTTCTCATTGTGGTCTACTTGCGGGGCATACGTGCTGATAACATTGAGAACTAAGACCCCAACTACCAGCTTGACCAGGATAATTTGTCCCCAACTACCAGCTTGAGGCTCTTGTTGATCAAGATGCCTACGACAATTCTGTTTGCAGCCATCCCCATGTACCACAGCTTGAAGCCGCATTATGTCCCCTCCATTTGGTTTTTTGGACGCAAAGGATATCAACACCTCTCCTCACCGCTACATCAACTAGCTCCCGAAGCTTTCCTGTCAGAGACCCTACATTCCAGCTACCTAAACGAATCCTCCTAGGCTCGGATAGCTTCCTTACCCTTCGCACTCATCGAGTCAAATGCGATGACCCTTGCTCATTTTTCCAATACATCCGGGCGCCGATGTAGCGCGCCACTAAGGATGCGACGACCCGATCCTCGCTCACTTGGGGATAAAAAACAAAAACAAAAACAACGTGGGTTTCCTGACTTTGGGGGCATTCTAGAAGATTCTTTCACCAATTTTTGTGTTTTTAATCTTTCCTATGTTTTATCAGCTGGAATCACCTTTTTAAAACATGACTTTCTTTTTCTTTTTTTTATTATACATATTTTATAGATCCAAGGATAATTTTCTAAATTCATGAACAATTTTCAAACCCATGACTATTTTTTTGTAAATTCATAAACAAATAAATAAATTTGCTTATAATTTTTAACTTCGTGAGATATTTTCATACTTATGAAGATTTTTATGTTTTTAATTCATGTACATTTAAAAATATATGTGAACTATTTTGAAATTCTTGATTTTTTAATTCAGATACATTTTAGAATTCAACAATCATCTGAACATTTGTTTGAATTTATTAATAGTTATTATATTCATGAATATGTTTTAAAATTTGTAAGATTTTTTTTCAAAACCACAAACATTATTTGAAGGTATGAGTTTTTAAAATCAATATTTATGAACATTGTTTGAGTATCTATCTCTTTCGTTCTTCTCTTTTCCCATCCCAATCCAACCCCTTCTTCTACCTCTAGCCTGCATAGGCGCCGCGCACTACTTGTCCATGCTCTGTGTTTTCTCCTTCCCTTGCTCTCAACGCTGCCACGCAGAATGCCGTAACCCACCACAAGCACTGCTACTGGTCGCGCGGGATTTGTTGCAAGGGAGTGGTGTTACAATCGGAGACAACAAGTTGGAAGCCGCAAGCGACGCAGAACTACGACTGTCGACGAGACGAAGTGGGGGTAGGAGCGTGGGTGTTCTTTTTCAAAAATACATTTTTTTAATGTCTAATTTGTTTTGAATATGCAACAATTTTTTAAAACTCTATTTTTTTAAAGATTGAACATTTTCTAAAAATACATGTTTTTTAAAATACGAACATTTTTAAAGTTCTGAACATTCTTGAATGAAAAACTTGTTTTCTAAAACATGGATTTTTTGACTTTTTATTAAAAGTTCTAAACAATTTTTGAAAATGCGAACAAGTTTTTTTGTGAAAAGGACCCCAGATCAATTATAAAGTATCAACAGCAGCACAAACGACTGCAAAGAAACCAGAAAGTACATTCCAGTCCACAAAGCACCACACAACTTCAGTTACCGGAACGAACGCAGGCGCGCTGCCGCCGCCTCGCACCCGAAGGCGGCCTGACCTTGTAAAGGGCGGACCATCTGGCAGATGGGAAGACTCGGAGGAGCAATGCATCGGTAGACCGCCGTCGTCAGCGCCATTGAAGAAAATATGCACATGATCCACAGGAACCACGGACCACTCCTACACCTAGATCCACCAATCCGAAAACAAGCAACCAGATCAAGCCCAACGCTCCTCAATGTCGATGACAAAACCGCCTCCGACGAGGTGTGGTCGCGCGGGATTTGTTGCAAGGGAGTGGTGTTACAATCGGAGACAACAAGTTGGCAACCGCAAGCGAAGACAGAACTACGGCCATCGACGAGAGCGAAGCGGGGATAGGAGCGTGGGTGTTCTTTTCGAAAATTCATTTTTAATGTCTAATTTGTTTTGAATATGCAACAATTTTTTTAAACTCTATTTTTTAAAAGATTGAACATTTTCTAAAAATATGTGTTTTTTAAAATACAGACATTTTTAAAATTCTGAACATTCTTGAACCAAAAACTAGTTTTCTAAAACATGGATTTGTTGACTGTTTATTAAAAGTTCTAAACAATTTTTTAAAATGCGAATAAGTTTTTGTGTGAAAAGGCCCCAGATCAATTATAAAGTATCAACGGCAGTACAAACGACCGCAAAGAAACCACAAATTACATTCCAGTCCACAAAGCACCACACAACTTCAATTACCGGAACAAACGCAGGCACACTGCCGCCGCCTCGCACCCGAAGGAGGCCTGACCTTGTAAAGGGCGGACCATCTGGCGGACGGGAAGACTCGGAGGACCAGTGCACCTGTAGAACCGCCGTCGTCGTCGCCATTGAAGAAAATATGCACACGATCCACAGGAACCACGGACCACTCCTACACCGACCCACCAATACGAAAACAAGCAACCAGACCAAGCCCAGCGCTCCTCAATGTCGACGACAAAAACGCCTCCGACGAGGTGGAGAAGGAGCCAAGGAAACTTATTTTTCTCGGAAACGTCGTCACCACCACAGCACCGCCGCAAGAAAACTAACCTAACCCTATGACCCAATCTACAGCACCGACACAGATCCAGGGTCCCCTCCTCTTTTTCAATAGTGAATTTTTTAGGGCATTTTAAAAAAATGTGAATGATAGGAAAAAAGAATCTGGGAAAATGAGCAGCAAAAAAAAAAACAGAAAAGCCAAAACAAAATGTTCTAGAATGTTCCAGAAACTGAAGTAGCAGTTGCTGCTAAATCGGCTTGCCCAAATGCCAACGTCCTGTGCGAAATGCCTTGTATTTGACACAAGAAAATCCTATGTGCCGCGCCGGCGGCATATAGTCTAGCTTTCGCACAGGCAAACAACCCGAGTGCAAGAGATGGGCCAGATATTTTTTGTTTTTATTTTTTTTATTTTGTATTTGTTTTTTTCGTTCATTTTTAGACCGTTCTGTTTCTGGTTTTTTTATTTGTTTTGCTCGTTTCTTTTTAGTTCGTTATGTTTCTAGTTCTAACTGTTTTTCAATATTTTTTATTTTTCATGTTTATTTTTATTCATAAATTTCAAAAAATGTTAATTTTTTTTCAAAATTTCACACAATGTTTTCTGTTTGCATAGTTTGTTCATAAATTCAAAAACTATTCTTATTTACATAAAATGTTTGAAATTTTTTTAAATGATCTCATTCAAAATATTTCTCGTAAAAAATAAATGCTTATTTTTACAGCAATTCTCACTAATTAAATAAATTTCTCATTGAAAACATTTCCTATAAGCCAAAAACAGAAAAAAAACAAGAACTGGCACTAGGCACTGGGTTAATAGGTTAGTCCCAAAATATGATATATAAATAGCATATAAATGCACATAAAACATCCAATATTGATAATATAATAGCATTGAACAATAAAATATTATAGATACGTTGGAGACTGATACGTCCATTTTGCATCATGTTTTCCTACTATTATTTTTTGTGTTCTCAATAATTATAACACTTTGTAGAGCAATTCTAGCTAATCCCTTTTCTCTTTTAATATGCAAAATTTACATGAAGCGGGAGATTGCCGGCAGCTGGAATTTTGGACCTGAAAAATTTATGTCAGAGATACCTATTCTGCACATCTCCAAATGACCTGAAATTTTATGAAGATTTGTTTTGGAATAAATAAAAACTATTGGAGAAATGAAGTACTAGAGGGGGGCACCCAGGTGCTCACAAGGCACCAGCGCGTGCCCTGGTGGCTTGTGGGGCCCATAGCCAGCCTCTGGTGCCCATCTTTTGGTATATAAGCTCATTTGCCCTAGAAAAAATAGGAGGGGTACTTTCAGGACGGAGCGCCGCCGTCTCAAGGTGGAACTTGGGCAGGAGCACTTTTGCTCTCCAGCGAGACGATTCCGCCGTGCATACTTCCCTTCGGGAGGAGAATCCTGGAGGCCCACTTAGCCCACTCGTGTAAGGAAAGAGGTGTGACTAAAAGTTTAGTCCCACATTGCTAGTATGGTAGGAATTGGACCTCCTTATAAGGGAGGATGTTTTCCCACATGTATGAGTATGAGAACAAGAGAGACATTCATGTGTGCTCCCCCTCTGCTGCCCGCCGCGGGTTGCGGGAATGAGCCAGTATCTAAATTCTTGTAGCGCACGACTGGTATACGGAAGGTCACACAGAAGCTAAAAAGTTTTTGCTAGTGGAGATTGAATGCGAAAGGTGCATCCCTTCGGTTGCTGGTTGTTCGCTTCATCTCCCTCTCTTCGTTTCACCTCCCAACTCTGCCCATTCACCTCCTTCTCCTGTGCATATAAGAGAGAGGTCGCTCCTCTACAGAGACACCAGAACATCATTTTCCTCTCGCCACCGAGTTCCAAACTCTGAGCTACTGCTAGGTCCTTCCCCATCCCAGCTTGCGGCGTGCAATGTAGGTCGGGACAGTATGCCTCCGAAAAACACCACTTCGAGTCCTATACGGGACAAGGGTGATAAGGTTTTTGGGGAGCGCTCTGCGCGACTACTGACTTCTTCATCATGGAAGCCACGGACGCCTACGACCACTTCCCAAACCATGACTTCCCCGACGCCGACAATCTCTTCGACGACATGGCCGGCGAGGACGTCAACCCCAACACCAAATATGTACATCTTCGTGTTCTTTCTGTTTGAGATCCTACCATAGTTTATTGTTCTAGTTTCAGTTCTAGATATGTTTCGTTCATATTCACTACTTCAGATGCCATTTGCATACTCTCTGTCGGATTGCATGACTTATCTTATCTCTGCTATGATAGTCATGTTTTATCTACTATTTCTATTAATAAAATCATATGGTAAATTGCTCATATTTCCAAAAATGCAAAAACCTTATTATAGGCAATTAACCCCGAGTGGTTTTGCTGCTTCCATGAGGCCTCCTATGTTTGAGGATGTGCACTATAATAGTGGTGTGTGAGAGCCTTTCTATGTTTTCAAACCGTGAGTTTTTATGACGCCACTCTTGGCAAACCCGAAGGAGTTCTCGATCCTCAGCAGGAACAAGCTTTCAGAAAACTGATACCTTGTTTAAGGCTGCTCTCTTGAGTGTTCTTGGTGAGAACATAGTTGATGCTTATGCATATATTGATTATGGAAAAGATATGTGGGACGCACTCGAGGCCAAGTTTGGGGTCTCGGATGCCGGCACTGAGCTGTATATCATGGAACAATTCTATGACTACAGGATGACTGATGAGCGCTCCGTAGTTGAGCAAGCTCACAAGATATAGTCATTTGCTAGAGAACTTGAGCACTTCAATTGTATGCTACTGGACAAGTTTGTTGCCCTGGGCATCATCACTAAACTTCCTCTCTCGTGGAGGAACTTTGGTACCTCTCTGAAACATAAGAGACATGCGTTTTCTATTCTGGATCTCATTGGTACTCTTGATGTGGAAGAAACGGCGGCAACAAAAGACACACGTGCTCGAGGTATTGAGGGAGGTTCTAGTGTCAATCTAGTACAGAAGAAAAATTTCCATCCCCACAAGTTCAAGAACAATGGCAAGTTTGATGTTAAAGCAAAATTTGATGGGAAGAACAAGTCGTCATAGCACACCAACTTCAAGAAGAAGACTAGCAAGAATAAAGGTGGTTGTCATGTGTGCGGAGATCCTGATCGTTGGGCTCCTAGTTGCCCTAACCGTTATGACAAGCGTCAAGATGAGAAAGGCAGCAAGACCGCCAATGTTGTCATTGGTGACATTGACATGAAGGATGTTGGGTATGGTATATTTTCCACTATTTTTTCAGTATGTCATTCTCTTGATTGCTTGATTGATAGGGGTGCTAATGTGCATGTATGCGGTGATATTTCCATGGTTTCTTCTTATCAGACCAAAGTGACTTCCACCGTGCTGATGGGAAACAGTTCAAGTGCTTTTGTTCATGGTGTTGGCACAGTCGATCTGAAATTTACTTTGGAGAAAATCGTGCGGCTGCAAAATGTGCATTATATCCTCTCCATCAATAAAAATCTTGTTAGCAAATCTCTTCTGTATAGATGGCTACAAGCTTGTCTTTGAGTCAAATAGATTTGTAATGTCCAAGTATGGAACCTTTATTGATAAAGGCTATGAATCAGGAAGCTTGTTCCGCCTATCCTTGTCAGATGTTTGTAATAAAGTTGTTAATCACGTTTGCAACAATAGTGAATCAAATGTGTGACATTCAGGTCTCTATCATATTAACTTTGCTTGCATTACGCGGCTAGCCAAGTTGATCTTAATCCCGAGGATCGTGCTTATCCACTGGGGATGATGCCTTGAAAGGTGGTACTGCTTTGCTCAAGTGTGTTTTGTCAACCTGCATTTTGTCGAGCGTGCCCTCGTAGATGAGGTTAAGCCCACTGCCGCCATCCATGAGCACTTTGGTGAGTCGAAAGTTGTCCACAGTTGGGTTTAGAACTAATGTGGCGGGTGCTCGGACTGGTCGGGCGCTTGGTTCGTCGGCGGCGGTGAAGGTTATTGTCATGTCATTCCATGGGCTCACTGCGGTTACTTGGCGGACTTCGGCGAGGTCGTAGAGTGCGCTCTTACGCCGATTCTTTGAAGAGAAAGTCTCGGACACCGTGAGGACGTTAAAATTGTAATCCTCCGGAGAATGCTTCTCTGGAGTGGCGGTGGTGGGGATGGCCACCTCACTTTTAGCTACCTGCCGGAGCATTGGCGGACCTAGAGGGTGTGCCGTGGCACAGCCAGCATTTTACGGATTTTTTTTACTATATGTCATCTTTTCCTGATTTTGTTGGTTTTATGAATCTGTACACGTACATGCAAAGCTAGCAAACCATAGAAGCATCTCGACTGTTTTTTCTACTAGCAGCACTACGTGTGTGTCCAGCCAAAGGCTCTTGTACACATACATGAGCCCGGTAAAAGCTAGCTAGATCAATTCCATAGATCAATGTTGCCAAAAAAAATTGTTTTGCCATACATGCTATTGTGAGACTTGATTGAGCTATTTGTGTTATTCTTTTGCCATACATGATATGACACTTAGATTAGGCAGATTTTTTTTTTGAAGTGTGCACACCCTCCATTTTTTTCCTGGGTCCGCCACTGTGCCGGAGTACCCAACATGCCCGAAGGCTGTGAGTTGAGTTAGTGCTTGGCGTCGCATGTATCAGACAAGGTTTGTCGAGGAGTTCGTCAAGAACGGACCTGTATCCCGTAAAGGGTTTGTCTTTCTTGCTGACGGGCTGGTCGGATGCCTCGTAAGGGTGTATCCGTTTTGCCCGAGCAGTGCACTGCTTAAAGGCAGCGGGTTCCAATTGTGTTTTCTGGACCTTCCATGTGCTTTCCATCGTGCAATACTTATGTACTGCTTGCCATAGTTCCGTGAAACTCTGTATGCGACAACGGTCAAGGGCATTCCGAATTCCCTCGTCGGTACAATTGCAATGAAAGACCGAGACTACATCATCGTCGCAACAATCTTTGATCTTATTTTTGTCAAGTAGGAACCTGGCCCAAAAGTGATGGGCCGTTTCCTGAGGTTGCTACCGTACATACATCAGGTCATATAGGTCTGAAGAGCCTGAATTACTTGGAGAGTATTGATTGTGGTGGGTGGGTGGGGTAAAACTTGAATCCCGGCCCGAAATTGTGTCAGGAGCTTGTAAAATTTCTGAGGTCACCAGTTCGGGTCCGGGAAGATCCAAGTGCTCCCCAGACCCTAGCTATGTCCGACCCTGAGTTCGGGGGACGCGGAGTCCCATCCAAAGGAAGGGTATCCGGATCAAGGGGTTTGGAGACCCGAACATATCTGGTTTTTAATTTAGGGGAAGAAGTGTTTTCGGTTCGTTCCTCAACAACCGCTACCAGGTGAGTTATCGGCGGGAGATTGATTTCCCTCTGGTCAGGTTTAAGCCCGATCCGATCATAGTCAGTTGAAAGCCCCAGGGTGGCGATGCGATCTAGAAGATCTTTTAAGGAGGAGATGTCCACCGGATCCATCTTTTCGGAGTATTCGAGACAGATGTGGGGGTGGTGTTTGGCAATCGTGGCGGACGCTGTTGGCTTAATGGCCGTGCGGGCACCCATGGTGAAATCACTGAGTTGGAGGATTTGTCCTGAAGTTAGGTCCTTCCAGAAGTGATGTCGTTATTGATGACAAGGCGAGCCATAGATCGCTTTTCGTGACTACACAACAGAGCTCTCAATGAAAGCACCAATGTCGGTGCCGAAACCGGCAGATCTCAGGTAGGGGGGCCCAAGCTGTGAGTCTAAGGATCAATGGTAACAAGGGACAATGGGGACACGGTGTTTACCCAGGTTTGGGCCCTCTTAAAGGAGGTAAAACCCTATGTCCTGCTTGATTGTATTCGATGAGTATACGGGTTTGTAACACCCCTAGTGTCATGCTACAGTAACCCTCTGTGATTAAGCCTAATCATTTGGCTAAAGAATGCTTAATCACCTTTGTTCAATATCTCTTTTCAACTCCCATTTGAATTCAAATTCAAATCATAAGTGAAAATTGAAGTTGCACAAAAGTTGCTGGAAAAATGTTCATCATTTAGCAAATTTTCCAATACAATTTGATGTAATTAAAAACAACATCACTCCTATGCTAACATGGACACTAACATTTATAACAGTGCCATTCCAGCAATTTAAAATGCAAATTCAATTATGAAAATTCCAAATGGATCTAAACCTCTCCCAAAAGTAATTTTGGCAGTGCCTAAAAATGCACTGGACTTTTATGATCCAGTTCCACATTTTTCCTAAATCATTAAGGTCCCCAGATAATCATTTTCCTTCTCCGGTAATTAAAGAAAAGAAAAGGAGAAGTAGAGGGGAGAGAGAGAAAGCCCTGCACCACTTGGGCTTCGGCCCACCCGAGCCAACTGGCCCAGCAGGCCGGCCGACCCCCCTCACCGGTCGCTCCCTCCCCTTCCTGTTCCTCTGCTGCGTGTCGCTACAGGGGCGAGGTCGACCCCGACCACCTCGCCGGCCTCGTCGGGAGAGGATAAGGGCGACGCCTCGGGCTCCCCTCGTCTCCCCTCACCCACTTGCCCTCCCCACTTGGTCGCCCACTCCCCCTTGCACTCCCTCGCCCTCTCCATTCTCTCCCTCGCTCTCCAGATCCCCTCCTCACCTCACCGAGCGCCGTCGTCGCCATGGCTGCGCCATAGCCGCGGCCACCAGCCACCCCGCGATGTCTGCGCATGTCAAGTAGCGCCGGCGCCTTCACCTACATTGCCTACGCCCTTGGATCGGAGCGGGGGAGCTCCACTATCGCCGCACACATCATCTTCTTCCTCGACGGCCGCTGGCGATCCCCTTCTTCCCCGACGACGTTCTACAGCTCCTAAACCATCACGGGACTACGTGTGAGCTGCGCGGTGAGCTTCTCCGTCTCCTGCTCCCCTTCATTAGCCTCTTCGCGCGCCGTAGCTCCCTGGTCGCCGTTGCCATGAGCTCATCGCCGCGGATTGCCTCACCGCCGTGGCCATAGCCCCTATCGCGCTCACCTGGGCACGGCATCGAGCTCCTCATGCTTCCATGAGCCCAACGAGCTCGAGCCCGTGCCTCCCCGTGCCCTCTAGCCTCGTTTCCGATCGCGGCCGAACGCCGGTGTCCGCCCGGCCTCTCACCGTCGTCGTTCTAGCCCGTTACGGGCCGCGCCGCCACCATAGATGGACGCGGCGTCGAACGACTCAACGCGCACGTGCACGCCCCCTCCCGTGCCTCTTAGCGCCGTCCCTGATGAGCGCCTGAACGCAATGCCACGGACCTTGTCGCTGGCGACGTTTCCAGCCAGGTCCGGCGATGCCACCACCACCACTCGACTCGTGGTCGAGTGACCGTTCAAGCGCACCCACGCACGCCCGAAACCGAGCCCTGTAGCACGATTCCGGCCAACTTCGGCGAGGCGCCGCCACTGCTTTGGTCGCCGGAGTCACTCCGGCGCCGGCCGCTGACGTGGCTGGCCTGGGGCCACCCCAGAGCCACTGCCAGTGGGCCCCGTGGGTCCCAGTTGACTGGGTTGACCCAGTCAATTGCTGACCAGGTAGGCCAGTGCCACTGACACACGGCCCCCACCGCCTTTTTAAATAATTAAAATGTTTTAATAATTAAAACCTAATTAGTTACTAATTAGAGACTGACATGTGGGGCCTAGTGGCTATTTAACCTCAGGTTAGTTTAATTTAAACTCTGTTAATTACAGTGGCTGACATGTGGGCGCCACCTGTCTGGTTTGACTGGTCAGCCGACCTGTTGACCTGCTGACGTCAGCATTGCATCATGCTGATGTCATAATTCCCTTTTCTGTTAATTTGAATAATTCCAGAAAATACTTTAATCTTTAAAAATTCATAGTAAATAAACCGTAACTCCGATGAAAATGTTTTCTATATGAGAGTTGCTCAGAAAAACTCAACGAATCTGAATACGCAGTCCATTTATATGTCAGATGCCTCTAACTATCTGAACATGGAACATTCCCCTCCGGTCATCCGTCGGACACAGGTCCAGAACCGGGAATACATTCCCGGTTGAATTCCCCCTCACGTATATCGTGTAGCCATATGTTAGGTCACACCCGGCACAGCATATTGCCATGTTATGCTTTGTGATGCTTTGTGATGCTATGTTTGCTTTATATTTACTGTTTCTTCTCCCTCTTCTCCCCGGTAGACCCCGAGACCGATGTTGCCCCTGTGATCGACTACGTCGACGACGACCCCTCCTTACTAGAGCAACCAGGAAAGCCCCCCCCCCCTTTGATCATCCCGATATCGCCCATTCCATTCTCTTATGCTTGCATTAGATTTTGCTACTGTTATTGATTGCTCCTATTCTGATGCATAGCCTGCTTTTGTATCTGCTGTTGTACCTTACCTGGTGTTCCTAAACTGCTTAGTATAGGTTGGTTAGTGATCCATCAGTGACCCCCACCTTGTCCTTGTTGCCCCTTTTTCATCATTGAAGACCCGATCAACGGGATCGAAGACCAGGCCCCGGCATCGCACATCACCTTCCCCTTAGTTGCTCGACACTGCTGGGTTACTATCGAGTGCCGAGGGTGAGACCTCTATAGCACTTCTGATGTTAACCCTGTAGTGTAGCTATTCGGTCGTGGTCATCGAGGGTGATTCCGCCTTAACCACTTCCGATACGACTCTGTCGTGCAACCCCTCAAGTGTGAACCTCGGGGGTGATTCCTCTTATGTTCACCTTGATGATTACATCGAGTGGAGTTCACCGGGGGTGATTCCTCAGGTTTTCCCCTTGATGTTTAGACACACAGTTACTATGATCACTATGACTTTACAATGAACCATGTTACTAAAGACAGGTCGACCCTAAGGGGTACCCGTGCGAGCATAATTGCGAGTGATGAGGAGTCGGATTGACCTAGAAGGTGCCCGTGAGATAATTACGAGGCGTGGCCGGGCATTCTTAGCCCTTGCCGCAAGTCCTCGAGACGGGGCAACGGGGTCACATCTTTCGTGAGTCTCTGCTTGTTACCGCGCGTTCCTAATCCACTACGATTTGGATATTTGATCCGAGGGGCCTCTGTCCTGATAGCACTAACCATCACGTGGGCATAGTATGGGCATTCTGCGTCCTATACATAAGCCGGGTTGGACTACGTAAGCACCTGCCTTGTTGAAGGAGGTAGCTAGGTCTGCTCACCGGCCGCGTACGCAATGTGCAGGAGTTTCTGGGGAGATGGCCCATGACCCCTGGGGGCATAGGTTTAGTCCGGCGTGCTGGCCTCCCTATTAAGCCTAGGTCGGGTTGTGGCGTATTTTTTAACCGAGGCCGGGCATGACCCAGGAAAGTGTGTCCGGCTAGAGTTAATCGAGCATGGTGGGTAAGTTGGTGCACCCCTGCAGGGAAGAAAACATCTATCGATAGCCTTTCCTACGGTAACGGACACTTGGAGTTGTATCCCGATCGATACAACTAGAACTGGATACTTGAGATGAGACATGGATATGAGAATTGGATTGTGTTGATAATTGGATAGTATGGCTCGGGGATTTCTTTCTCACAGGGAGTCGAGAAAGGATCTCCGGCCGAGGTTGATAACACTACTGCTACTTTACTTTATGCTACTCTACTCCCTCCTGTTTGCTGCAAGATGGTGGTTTCCAGAAGATGCTAGTCTTCGATAGGACTAGGCCTTCTCTCTATTCTGGCATTTCTGTAGCCCAGTCCACATATATAGCCTTCCTTTGATAATGTTGCATATGTAGTGTAGATCCTTGCTTGCGAGTACTTTGGATGAGTAATCACGGTTGCTTTGCTCCCCCTTTTCCCCCTTTCTTCTTCTTTCCGGTTGATGCAACCAGATGTTGGAGCCCAGAAGTCAGATGCCACCGCCGATGTCTACTACTACGTGGAGACCGCCGACGACTAGGAGTAGTTAGGAGGCTCCCAGGCAGGAGGCCTTGCCTTTTTGATCGATGTTGCTTTTGTGCTAGCCTTCTTAAGGCAAACTTGTTTAACTCATGTCTGTACTCAGATATTGTTGCTTCTGCTGACTCTTGTGTATTCGAGCTTATGTATTCGAGCCCTCGAGGCCCCTGGCTTGTAATATAAAGCTTGTATTATTTTAATTTGTGTCTAGAGTTGTGTTGTGATATCTTCCCGTGAGTCCTTGATCTTGATCGTACACATTTGCGTGCATGATTAGTGTATGATTGAATCGAGGGTGTCACAAGTTGGTATCAGAGCCAACTGCCTGTAGGTAGCCCCCTTTCCAACTCCTTGGCCGAAGTTGAGTCTAGTTACTGAAAAACTTTTACTAACATTGGCTGTGTGTCTTACGGGCCCACATCGCCGTTGGGTGGTATTAGGATCTTTTACTCCTCGTCTATACTCTGGGATTGTGATCTATTTTCTATTCGGGTTAAACATTTTACTAACTCTGACATTAGGTTCTTGTAACCACTTCGTCCCGGAGAGCCCTGACATTACAGATGATCGTCTGCTGCACCAGAAGATTCTGAAGATACTCTCCGATGTTTTCCCGAGACCCTTGTACCCTCCGCCGTTGCAATCCCTACCTCTGATAAATCATTATGGGTAACTAACCACATTGTCGTTCATACCTTCATCCCTAGTTGCTCTTGTTATTGCAAGATGCCCCGAACTACTCTCTGTTGCCCTGAGAATCCGTTGAGCCTACTGCCTTGCAGTTCTTTGCCACATGAATACCCCTACGGATAATTACTCACGCTTGTCGAGTATTCGTTCATCCACAGTTGTTCATTTATCTCACAAAATTCTTTGGAATACTATTCGATCTTCTGATAATCCTCAGTAGCCTATTGCTCCTATTCTTCCTTATCGTCTTGCATTATGGTTAATTCCATATGTCTAACAATATTCATTAAACTCCTTTGAATTTGTCATTCTTATCCTATTGATTCGGCATGTGCGTGAATGCACACATTCATTAGTTATTCCCTGGTAATTATTTATCCATCTGTCTCGGACTCCACTCCGGGCATGAGCTGGTTCTCGGCAATTCAAACCTTGAATGGTTGTCGGTTTATGTCCTTTAACCTTACTTATCTTTTGATTAGAGCATCTACTTCTGATCCCCCGATTTGGAAATCATTTTCCTTTGCATTTAAGCTTTGGAATTATCAGATATTCCCAAAATCCGATGCCTCTGCATTATTTCTTCTTCTGATTGAATATCGGTACTCACATCAACTCCGTTGTGGATCGCCAGATCCATTATTGGATTATCATTCGATGGTGTCCTTCATATTCAAAGAACCTCATGAAGTTCTTTCCCAGATACATAATGCCTTTGGTAATTGTACCCTTTCCTTTTGTCAACCATGCTCTGCTTTCGAGCTTGTGTTGTTTACTTCTGAAGTTCGTGGAATAGGTTCCTAAGATGCCCCTATGGGTTGAACCTATGCCTCCCATAATCCGTTTGAATCCGAGAGTTTTTAACGAGTCTTACTCTTCTGGTGTTTAGCCAGATAACATTTCAACACTACAACTTCATCGAAAGCGAGAAGTAAATGAAATGATATGCATTGTAGAAGTGGGAGTCGACCTTGAACTTTGTGTTCATGCCCATGGATACGATGTAGATCTTATCATGGAAGCTTCTCTTAAAAATTAATTATCCCCATGGTATAAGATCATCTTATATCTGGGATTTGATCCTTTGCAGCCGTGATTCTGACCATGAGTGTTCCCCTTGATCCCATTCCTCGGACAAGTTAAAGTACTTGCCTTCTACAGATCAATACATCTCCCCAACCTCTATTATGATCTACCTTCGAGTATTACCCCTGGTACCTCGAGGATATCATGTCATTGCACTACATTTTATGAACTTTTGATGGAGTACTACCTTACCCCTGTCTTTGTCACTTCAAGGGTTCTGGGTTGTTTGTCAAACTGAGAACACCGATAAGTGGATTGATTCCGCACTCTGATTCAATAAATCTAAGTAATTTTCGTTGCTCACAAGTTTAATAATCCTTCTAGTAAATCCTAGCCAGGTTGGCTATATCATTATCGTGTCAAATTTTAATTGTGCTACCTGGCTCTTCTCCCCGGAGCACAATTTTCAACGATGAGCCAAGCATATGTCGCTCTTCCTCATCATATCATTTCTCCTTGAACAACAAGCTTGTTTTCGAGTTTGTGCCGTACCTGTGGTTCCAATAACCTTTTGCTTCATCATTCCTTTGACTTGATGTCATCACCGATCGATTACATCTTCATGAAATTTCTCGACAAATGTATCGTGATCATCATCAACATGCTGAGATCTTCCAGGATATTAATTAAATTCATGATGAGAAATACCACCCTTGCCCCTTGATGATTTATGTTATCATCGAAAACATTCTTGCCTCCCCCAACACAAACTAGTTCATACAATTTTGGAAATACATCATTTTTGACATGTCGATGGATTGCTGCTGAACCCATCGGCCACATCCTCATCTTTTTCCTGGTAAAATTGCATGAGATGTTCTAAAAATTTGCGATAGATCCCTTGAGTATCCAAAGACTGACCTTTACCTGATCACCATGTCAATGCTATCCCGAAGCACAACTGTGGTACTCTGTTTGTCAACAAGAACACTGGAAGTGCATTGCCAAATGTTTCTTGATCTATTATCCAAACACCGTTGTATGGATAACATCATGAATTCCCTTGCCCCTTCATCCAAATGGTGATGTACTTGTTGATCTAACATGTACACCATGCTCTACATTTCCTTGGGAAAAATTACACTCGTAAATCTTGTGTATAAACACATTTTCCTTTCCATTGGTTTGTTAATCTTTCTTTTGATCTATATGATATAAGCAGAAATAATTCCCTTCTTATATAAAAAACACATCGAGGTACAATTCGGTCAGTACAACCCTGTTACTAATGTTGATGACATTCCGGTAACCACCGATGGACGAGAACTTTGCCTATTGGTCCGCGTCGTCTTAACAAGCAGGAAAATGGTTCTCTTCGTCCCTCGCCCTTGGTACCAACGTTGTTGCCAACATAACTGACAGGCTATCCTCCGACATGCCTTGCTACCATGACCGTGCAATATGTCAACGCCCTTCCTACTTTAGAACCACAAGGTGGGACCATAACCCACAGTTCCACAGGATCGAAACCTGACTCTCCTGTACAACCTTGATTCCAAAATATACTTGGCACTCGGCTTCGTATGTAATACACGAGCTAACCTCCTCACCATGTTTCATTTCGGTATCAGAGGCAACATTATTCTTCTTTGCTCTGAACCTCTTCATCACCTATTTTAGGCATCAGCTGGATGCCTACCTGGTTAAAATTGTTGAATCTCCGTGTAGCACTCTCGATACGTCCTGGTGATTCTAAAATCTCCTTCCTTGAGATAACTACCGGATGGTGATCCTTTCAGACATTCGTCCTTATAGCTTCCCCCTTACTCCACATCTTAAAATCTCGGGACGAGATATCTTGTAGTGGAGGAGATTTGTAACACCCCTAGTGTCATGCTGCAGTAACCCTCTGTGATTAAGCCTAATCATTTGGCTAAAGAATGCTTAATCACCTTTGTTCAATATCTCTTTTCAACTCCCATCTGAATTCAAATTCAAATCATAAGTGAAACTTGAAGTTGCACAAAAGTTGCTGGAAAAATGTTCATCATTTAGCAAATTTTCCAATACAATTTGATGTAATTAAAAACAACATCACTCCTATGTTAAAATGGACACTAACATTTATAACATTGCCATTCCAGCAATTTAAAATGCAAATTCATTTATGAAAATTCCAAATGGATCTAAACCTCTCCCAAAAATAATTGTGGCAGTGCCTAAAAATGCACTGGACTTTTATGATCTAGTTCCACATTTTTCCTAAATCATTAAGGTCCCCAGATAATCATTTTCCTTCTCTGGTAATTAAAGAAAAGAAAAGGAGAAGTAGAGGGGAGAGAGAGAAAGCGCTGCACCACTTGGGCTTCAACCCACCCGAGCCAACTGGCCCAGCAGGCTGGCCGACCCCCCTCACCGGCCGCTCCCTCCCCTTCCTGTTCCTCTGCTCCGTGTCGCTACAGGGGTGAGGTCGACCCCGACCACCTCACCGGCCTCGCCGGGAGAGGATAAGGGCGACGCCTTGGGCTCCCCTCATCTCCCCTCACCCACTTGCCCTCCCCACTTGGTCGCCCACTCACCCTTGCACTCCCTCGCCCTCTCCGTTCTCTGCCTCGCTCTCCAAATCCCCTCCTCACCTCACCGAGCGCCGTCGTCGCCATGGCTGCGCCATAGCCGCAGCCACCGGCCACCCCGGGCCGTCTACGCATGTCAAGTAGCATCGGCGCCTTCACCTACGTTGCCTACGCCCTTGGATCAGAGTGGGGGAGCTCCACTGTCGCCGCACGCATCGTCTTCTTCCTCGACGGCCGCTGGCGATCCCCTTCTTCCCCGACGACGTTCTGTAGCTCCTAAACCATCACAGGCCTACGTGTGAGCCGCGCGGTGAGCTTCTCTGTCTCCTGCTCCCGTTCATTAGCCTCTTCGCGCACCGTAGCTCCCTGGTCGCCGTTGCCATGAGCCCGTCGCTGCGGATCGCCTCGCCGCTGTGGCCATAGCCCCTGTCGCGCTCACCTGGGCACGGCATCGAGCTCCTCATGCTCCCATGAGCCCAAAGAGCTCGAGCCCGTGCCTCCCCGTGCCCTCTAGCCTTGTTTCCGACCGCGGCCGAACGCCGGTGTCCGCCCGGCCTCTCGTCATCGTCGTTCTAGCCCGTTACGGGCCGCGCCGCCACCATAGATGGACGCGGCGTCGAACGACTCAACGCACACGCGCACGCCCCCTCCCGTGCGTCTTAGCGCCGT
Source organism: Triticum dicoccoides (assembly GCF_002162155.2). Taxonomy (NCBI): domain Eukaryota; kingdom Viridiplantae; phylum Streptophyta; class Magnoliopsida; order Poales; family Poaceae; genus Triticum; species Triticum dicoccoides. The sequence goes on along the minus strand of NC_041391.1, from coordinate 720,399,798 downwards.
CCCTGATGAGCGCTCGAACGCAATGCCGCGGACCTCGTCGCCGGCAACGTTTCCGGCCAGGTCCGGCGATGCCACTACCACCACTCGACGCGCGGTCGAGTGACCGTTCAAACGCACCTGTGCATGCCCGAAACCGAGCCCCGTAGCACGATCTCGGCTCACTCCGGTGAGGCGCCGCCACTTTTTTGGTCGCCGGAGTCACTCCGGCGCCGGCCGCTGAGGTGGCTGGCCTGGGGGCACCCTAGAGCCACCGCCAGTGGGCCCCGTGGGTCCCAGTTGACTGGGTTGACCTAGTCAACTACTGACCAGGTAGCCCAGTGCCACTGACACGCGGCCCCCACCGCCTTTTTAAATAATTAAAATGTTTTAATAATGAAAACCTAATTAGTTACTAATTAGAGACTAACATGTGGGGCCTAGTGGCTATTTAACCTCAAGTTAGTTTAATTTAAACTCTGTTAATTACAGTGGCTGACATGTGGGCGCCACCTGTCTGGTTTGACTGGTCAGCCGACATGTTGACCTGCTGACGTCAGCATTGCATCATGCTGATGTCATAATTCCCTTTTCTGTTAATTTGAATAATTCCATAAAATACTTTAATCTTTAAAAATTCACAGTAAATAAACAGTAACTCCAATGAAAATGTTTTCTATATGAGAGTTGCTTAGAAAAATCCAACGAATCTGAATACGCGGTCCGTTTACATGTCAGATGCCTCTAACTATCTGCACATGGAACATTCCCCTCCGGTCATCCGTCTGACACAGGTGCGGAACCGGGAATACATTCCCGGTTGAGTTCCCCCTTCACCTATATCGTGTAGCCATACATTAGGTCACACCTGGCACAACATATTGCCATGTTACGCTTTGTGATGCTATGTTTGCTTTATATTTACTGTTTCTTCTCCATCTTCTCCCCGGTAGACCCCAAGACCGATGCTAGCCCTGTCATCGACTACGTCGACGACGACCCCTCCTTGCCAGAGCAACCAGGCAAGCCCCCCCTTTGATCATCTCGATATCGCCCATTCCATTCTCTTATGCTTGCATTAGATTTTGCTACTGTTATTGATTGCTCCTATTCTGATGCATAGCCTGCTTTTGTATCTGCTATTGTACCTTACCTGGTGTTCCTAAACTGCTTAGTATAGGTTGGTTAGTGATCCATCAGTGACCCCCACCTTGTCCTTATTGCCCCTGCTTCATCATTGAAGACCCGATCAACGGGATCGAGACCAGGCCCCGGCACCGCACATCACCTTCCCCTTAGTTGCTCGACACTGCTGGGTTACTATTGAGTGCCGAGGGTGAGACCTCTATAGCACTTCTGATGTTAACCCTATAGTGTAGCTATTCGGTCGTGGTCATCGAGGGTGATTCCTCCTTAACCACTTCCGATACGACACTGTCGTGCAACCCCTCAAGAGTTGAACCTCGGGGTTGATTCCTCTTACGTTCACCTTGATAATTACATCGAGTGGAGTTCACCGGGGGTGATTCCTCAGGTTTTCCCCTTGATGTTTAGACACACAGTTACTATGATCACTATGACTTTACAATGAACCATGTTACTAAAGACGGGTCGACCCTGAGGGGTACCCACGCGAGCATAATTGCGAGTGATGAGGAGTCGGGTTGACCCGGAACATGCCCGTGAGATAATTACAAGGCGTGGCCGGGCATTCTTAGCCCTTGCCGCAAGTCCTCGAGACGGGGCAACGAGGTCACATCTTTCGTGAGACTCTGCTTGTTACCGCGCATTCCTAATCCACTACGATTTGGATATTTGATCCGAGGGGCCTCTGGCCTGATAGCACTAACCATCACATGGGCATAGTATGGGCGTTCTGCATCGTATACATCAGCCGAAGCTTAATAGACATTAGCGACTGAGCAGCGCGCGCCGGTTTGGACTGCGTAAGCACCTGCCTTGTTGAAGGAGGTAGCCAGGTCTGCTCACCGACCGCGTACGCAACGTGCAGGACTTTCCTGGGAGATGGCCCATGACCCCTGGGGGCATAGGTTTAGTCCGGCGTGCTGGCCTCTCTATTAAGCCTAGGTCGGGTTGCGACGTATTGTTTGACCGAGGCCGGGCATGACCCAGGAAAGTGTGTCCGGCCGGAGTTAATCGAGCGTGGTGGGTAAGTTGGTGCACCCCTGCAGGGAAGAAAACATCTATCGATAGCCTGTCCTATGGTAACGGACACTTGGAGTTGTATTCCGATCGATACAACTAGAACTGGATACTTGAGATGAGACATGGATATGAGAATTGGATTGTGTTGATAACTGGATAGTATGGCTCGGGGATTTCTTTCTCGCAGGGAGTCGAGAAAGGATCTCCGGCCGAGGTTGATAACACTACTACTACTTTACTTTATGCTACTCTACTCCCTCCTATTTGCTGCAAGATGGTGGTTTCCAGAAGATGCTAGTCTTCGATAGGACTAGGCCTTCTCTCTATTCTGGCATTTCTGCAGCCCAGTCCACATATAGAACCTTCCTTTGATAATGTTGCATATGTAGTGTAGATCCTTGCTTGCGAGTACTTTGGATGAGTACTCACGGTTGCTTTGCTCCCCCTTTTCCCCCTTTCTTCTTCTTTCCGGTTGATGCAACCAGATGTTGGAGCCTAGAAGTCAGATGCCACCGCCGATGTCTACTACTATGTGGAGACTGCCGACGACCAGGAGTAGTTAGGAGGCTCCCAAGCAGGAGGCCTTGCCTTTTTGATCGATGTTGCTTTTGTGCTAGCCTTCTTAAGGCAAACTTGTTGAACTCATGTCTGTACTCAGATATTGTTGCTTCTGCTAACTCTTGTGTATTCGAGCTTATGTATTCGAGCCCTCGAGGCCCCTGGCTTGTAATATAAAGCTTGTATTATTTTAATTTGTGTCTAGAGTTGTGTTGTGATATCTTCCCGTGAGTCCTTGATCTTGGTCGTACACATTTGCGTGCATGATTACTGTATGATTGAATCGAGGGCGTCACCGGGTTGCAAGGGTTGATCTACCTCGAGATTGTATTGGCTAAACCCTAGCTGTCTAGACTATGATTGTTCTGATAGCCTCTATGGACTAAACCCTCTGTGTTGTATACACACCAGAGGGGCTAGAGTTGTACAGAGTCGGTCTATAGAAGAAGGAAACATTACATTCAGACACCAAACTTTCTGTCCACGCATATAGGAGTCCTACGCGGACACGGGGGATAGTCTTCTGCTTTATCTTCACGGCCCATCGGTCTGGCACATATCGATTAAACCGGACACCCGAGGACTCCCTAATCCGGGACTCCCTCACCAAGAAATCCTTCCCCTCGCCGGTCCGGGACCGGCCGAGCGCCGCGACAGCACACACCTCTGGTTCCTCTTCTTGTCCCTCAACCCCATCTCGCTCAAACCTCTACTTAGGTTCTAGACAAAACCTGGTTGTGGCGTGGATGGGTGGAGGTGGCACTACTAGGAAAAGGCCTACTAATGGTGCACTGGTTTTTCCTACTAATGGCGCATTACCAGTGCGCCATTAGTATCACGCCACTAGTATTTTTTACTAATGGCGCACCACTGGTGCGCCATTAGTATCTGGTATACTAATGGCGCACCATGCAGTGCGCCATTAGTTTTGCCCACAGTGCGCCACTAGTGTATTCTATACTAATGGCGCACCACATGGTAGTGCGCCATTAGTAACAATTTTTATATTTTTTTTCTTAATCTCAGGTCACTATTTCACCTATGAGATATCCAACACATATATATACAACAAGCATCCATATAACAATCATAGCCAACACACAAGTTCCATCATATATACATACATAGCCAACACACAAGTTCCATCATATATACATACATAGCCAACACATAGTTCCATCGTTACATATTACAAAAGTTTCACATTGTTCATCCAACACCGTTATCCATCAATTCACAAAAGTTTCACATTGATACAAAATAAAAACACAAATGGAAAAGAAGCACTCCATCCATGCAAGCTTCCGTGAATTAAATCAAATCTGCAAAATGATAAACAAGAAGTTAGAAGAAGAAAAAGAAGAAGACTAGAAGAATACTAGAAGAAGAAGAACACTAGAAGAAGAATACGAAGAATTTTGGAAATAAGAAGAATAAGAAGAAGACTATAAGCTTATTATGTAAACTTGATCATTTTGTGCTAACATAAGTTATTTTGGAGCTAACCTATAGGAAACTAAGCATATAAGCTCTAAGTTTGTATATTAGAGCCAACTTAGGTAAAATGAAGCTAACCTATGTCATTTTGGAAAAGAAGAAGAATAAGAAAAAGACTATAAGCTTATTATGTAAACATGATCATTTTGTGCTAACATAAGTTATTTTGGAGCTAACCTATAGGAAACTAAGCATATAAGCTCTAAGTTTGTATATTAGAGCCAACTTAGATAAAATGAAGCTAACCTATGTCATTTTGGAAAAGAAGAAGAATAAGAAAAAGACTATAAGCTTATTATGTAAACTTGATCATTTTGTGCTAACATAAGTTATTTTGGAGCTAACCTATAGGAAACTAAGCATATAAGCTCTAAGTTTGCATATTAGAGCCAACTTAGGTAAAATGAAGCTAACA
>NC_041391.1:720389235-720394598 GCF_002162155.2 Triticum dicoccoides | reverse complement strand
CATTTTGGAGATCTGACATACCTGACAAAGTTCAGTTCTCATGCATTGTTCTTCTCCTTCTCCTTCCTCAGCCTGATGCGCCAAGAGAGGCGAGGCGGTGGAGGCGGTGGAGGCAGTGGGATGTAGTCTTCTACCACAATTGGCGTGGTCATGTCGCCTGGGATCGCCGGCGCCACCACCGGTGCATGGTCATTGTCAGGCACCACCACCATCGCGAGGCCACCTTCAGGCACGACCATCGCTAGGTCATCCTCAGCCACCTCCATCTCTTGCCCATGGTCAGCTACCACCATCTCTTGCCCTTGGTCAGCCACCACCAGCGCTAGGTCATCCTCAGCCTGATGCCCATCGTCATCCTGCAGCTCCTCATCCCCACTCTGCTCCTCTTCTCCCGCACTCCAGTCCGGATCATCCTTCTTGTTGTCTATGTTGCTGCCAGAATCGCTGCTGCTTTCACTACAGCCAGAATCATTGCTGCTTTCGCTACAGCCATAGTCGCTGCTGCTTTGGCTGTAGCCAGTGTCGCTGCTACTACTCCCATTACCTGTCCAAAATGCAACAATGACCGTTAACAATCGATGTGAGACAAAGCCAAATGTAGAGGAATAAGAAGAGGCAGAACGTACCGACATCATCATCGTCAGCGTAGCGCATGCGACACATAGTCGTGTTGAACACCTTCACGATGAGCATGGTGGCATCGTCGTCGTACCTGAAGAGAAGGAAGTACCCCAGCCGCAGGTCGTAGGCACGGTAGAACTTCTCCCACCCACGAGACAAGTACATGTGGCCCTCCTTGATCACCAACTCCACATCCCACTGCCTCCGAAACCCGCTGCCGGCCTGTCGCAACTTCACATTATTTGGCGGATCTTCACCCATCAGCATGTTCATAAAACTGTCAGGCAACCTCTGCAGTTTGGGACAATGAGTGATGTAGCAAACAACAGATATCATAATGAGATGGGTGAAGGGGAGATCTCTTGTTTTATATACCTGCGTCATGGATGATACTGAAGTCTCAAGTATGATAGTGAAGAACTCAGAAGCATCCAACTCGTACTGCGTTGTCGCAGAGCGGCGGTGGCTGCTTCCTGCCATCTCTGATAAGCAGCAGAAGAGACCAATTAGTACCCTTACAACAGATCATAAAACATGCATGATAACATGCATGATGCCCATCATGCATCATTTTCTAACCAAGGCATAGCTCAGGAAAACCACTTGCTTTGACCAGAACTAGCTGATTACCCCAAATCTCATGGTAAAATTAGCAAGGCAGAGCATTTCTCTTACATGACCATAGCAAGAATGACACACTCCCCTAATTATTTTGCCTGCCACTAGGATGAGCACTTAATATGGATTGATTGTGCTTTCATTTTAAATTTGTAGGTAAGAACAATGAACTTATAGAAACTCCTTAATATGAATATTATACCGATGATAAAAGAAGTGAGACAAGAAGTGTCTGCAACCTTGAGTAGATTCCCGGGACCTGAAGGTTGTTCACCCTGCTCATATCAAATATTATGTTGTATTAGCAGCAAGTAGATGTAAACTAACCTATAGCTGGAAACTAAACATATAAATGGTTGAAATACATAATTCTAGCTGTAAACCTATAGCTGGAAGAAACTAACTAGAAAAAGTGAAACATGGGAGGAACCTGCTGTCAGTTTTAAAGAAGCTGATTTTTTTTGAGGGGTAAGAAGCTGAATTGGTCATTCTCCATAGAAATCATACCAATTCTAGTTACATGGGGGAGCTGCTAATTCATCTTCACCAACCAAATTCAGTGAATTAAGCACATAATCCAGTCAAGCTAGCTATCGCTACCAATTGCTGCTACTTCAGTTTTAGGCAAGCATCACTATGGTACTCCAAATCATTAAGTCAAGCTACTACAGTGCAAGCTAGTGCTACTGCATCAATGGCCATGTAATGCTTCTGGGGCCTGAGTGGATATGTTTATATGCAAATTGACCATAAAGCAGTGATCTGCACATTGGTCCACATGTCATTAACACTAAATCTAATAACCACTAATTAGCCTAACCACCTAAGCCAATTATCCTAAACTATAGCTAACTAACCTAAGGGCCGGCATGTATGCGGCAGCAACACCAACGCAACTACTACAAGCGACAACAATTAGCAGAAAAAAGCAGCGGCAGTAGCTTAGCATCAGCATCAGCGGAGGCGGGGGTGGAATTTGGCCTTCAACCCTTAACAGATGAAGCACACATTTGTCTCAGCTCATGGATTTTAGTATTGTTTGCAAATGATAGCGTCTCCAGAAACAGAAAAAAAACACCTAAACATAAACATGTAAAAATATATTGTGTGGCTCATCAACAGCAACAGCAAAAATATATTCCAAGCTAGTGTGGATGCAAACCTGTCCCTTGTCTCACCGTGAAAGAAAGAAATTTAGAGCTAATGCACAATGTCAAGGTCAAGGTCATATGCCAGGACCAATTATCATATCAGTAACCATGTCAAGGTCAAATGTCTCTGTCTCTGTTAGGTGATTCGACCCATGCACATTAAATGTTCTTGTTTTCGCAAGATAAATATTAAGTATATCCGCGTTGGCATTTTAGGTGCGGGCGTGCCAGTATACGACTGTATACAAATTCAGTACTTTAAATACACGGAAATAGGAGACTCACTTTATGGAGTTATCAAAGGATTGCCTATTTCTATTTCACATGTATGCTCCATATTGCGCCTGAATATATATCTGACTGAGACGATTGCGAAAGTCCTTAATTCCTGGAACCTCGAAAGAATTCCAGTTAATTACATCTGCAAGTCTACACTCGCATAATACCTCCGATTAAGCTACATCAAATGGTCATTTATATTTATAAATCTCTAGCTCACGCCTTCACAATGATATGCATGGAAATAAAAGAAACCATCGAAGCACAGAGAGGGGACACACATTTTAACGTGGAAAACCCAAGCTGGGTAAAAAACCACGGTAGCACGAAGGCCAAATCCATTATGTGAAATGTTTACACGTGAGGGGATTACAACATCTCTTCAAATCATGATAAGCCTTTCTATAAAAGGTCGAAACAACTGCATTTCTCCATGTTAACATGTAGAGTCATGATGTATCATCAATGAAGGAATATTCAACTTCAGTTCTCCATGAGCCATCTTCTCAGTTAGGCTTTGTATGCAAACTCCGGCCTCATCGACCGCGAAAGAGAGTAAGTCAGCTGAGACGGAAATAATGAATTGTCGGTTGATCTGAGTAATGGTTATATAAACTTTAAAAACGGCGTCTTAGTTATTCCAATGTAGATGGCCATGTCCTTACTAACACGTGCTCAACTCACAATGCAGTTAACTCTTGCACATCATGCTGAATCTTTCTTACAAAGTCTCTATACACCATCCTGATGCATAAGCATGATGATTCATCATGTAGACTTAGAGTGTGCATGTATGCATGTTGCTTTCCATGGAGCCACAAAATTATGTAGAGCCACAGAATTATGTCAAGAAGTACGTAGTTTTGTAGATCACCACGAGCCACAGAATTCTGCCATCAGGCATCCTCAAAGAACAACATCCACGGCGTCGTGACACGTCTGCGGCGGCGATTGGGCGCCAGGTAGAGCCGCAAGACGCCATAAATCTTCTTTTTACATATCGAGCTGTGACACATCCACGGCGACGATTTGGTGCCAAGTAGAGCCACAAGATTCCATCGCTCTATTTTCATACCGGATGAACTGACATCCGCGGCGACGATTGGATCGCCATGTTGAGCCGCAGAATGCCATCACTCTTTTTTTTGTATGGGATCAACACACCTCCGCGGCGGCGATTAGATCGCCATGTAGAGCCGCTAGATGTCACCAACCTCTTCTTTTATATTGGATCATTATACATCCGCGGCGGCGATTGGTGCACCATGTAGAGCCGCGAGATGTCATAGACTCTCTTTTTATATATATTGAATCAACACGCATCGGCGGCGACGACATCGGCATGTTGAGCCACAAGATGCCACAAATCTGCAGTTGTAGCAGAAAAGACAAAAAAAGGAAATAAATGAAATAACGGCATGTTACCTTCATGCGATTCGCTCACCTAGCAACGCCAATGATCGGAGACTCGAAGTGATGAAGATTGAACGGAGTACTGAACTATTGATCATTATATATTTATGATGGCGATTGGAGCACCATGTAGAGCCGCGAGATGCCATAACTCTTCTTTTGTTGATCGAAGAGAAGAACGCGCGACGATGATTCAATCGTCAGGTTGTGCCACGGGACACCACCAACGTAATTGTGTGTGTATGGCACTGTTGGCGGCGGTGGCGGCGGCATGGATGTTGTGAGAAGAGAAGTGCGCCATTGCCCTTGGCAGCGGCCCAAGAACTCCAACCCCACCTCCCCACGGCGCCTCTGATCATTATATCTGTCCCTCGTGAGGCTTATCCTGGATTAGATTCAACGGCCACTAACCAACAGCTTGCTCCGCACCTGTGGTGGAACTCCAGGATATCACGCATGCGTACTTATCCAACCAAACTAACTCCAAAAGTTCAAATCAATTCTGCCAACGGCTGTCATGTGTGCATGCATCTAAACATGTATGTGCACGTAGTAGTGAATGGTCCAATTAATCCAGCACGTACAAATCAATCCACCATATGTACTTATTATTCCTCTAAGCTACATGTCCCACTTATAATCTTCTTTTCTTAGAGAAAGCTGCCATCTACTAAGCCACGCAAAATTCTAAACCACGCGTGTGTGACCTCGGTGTCTGATTGTCACCACCCCTGTACATCACTATGATTTCTTTTTAACTTGGCAAATGAGAACCAAGTTAATATTTTTTCTCAAACTTCCAATTACGATTTAAAATTTGTAAACTTGCAAAACCATGACAAAATATCATCCAACAGTTTTGTCGCCTTTGTAATCTCCTCTCATTTTTCTTTGCAAAGCAGAAGATATCAGGCTAGAGACATGAGCTGAGACAAATGTGTGCTTCATCTAGCTAGAGAGGGCGGCGCGGCGCGTGCGTGAGCAGGCTAGTGAGTTGGCGGGTGGATCGGCGCCGCACCTGCGGTTGGGGCCGTGGCGGAAGCGGGCTGCGGCTGCGGCGGCCGGGCGAAGGTCCGGCAGTGCTCCATCTGGAGAGGGAGGAGGCCCGAAGCCGGAGCAGAGACGACGGGGCTGTGGCGGTGCGGGGGCGCGAGGCCTCGTGTCGTCGCCGTGGGTGCTAGGACAGTGGGGAGGCGGAGGGCGCGGCGGAAGGGGAGGGAGGGAGGGAATGGGGAGGAAGGGTGGAGAGGGAGGAAGGAGGAAGGAGGAGAGGTACCTGGG
>NC_041391.1:720371013-720388863 GCF_002162155.2 Triticum dicoccoides | reverse complement strand
GGAGGGGACGGAGGGGGCGGCGGCAGCGGCGTACGGTTGGGGCGGAGGGGGCAAATTAGGTCGAGTGGGGAGGAAGGGAGGGAGGGGAACATGTGGAGTGAGGGGAAAGCTTACTAATGGCGCACCGCGTGGTAGTGCGCCATTACTAGTTAGAACTAGTAATGGCGAACTTCGACCTGATGCGCCATTAGTATGTATGGAAAAATGGAAAAAAAAAAAAACTAGTGGCGCACCCTGTTTCTGGTGCGCCATTAGTGTCTTCCACACTAATGGCGCATCACCAACAGGTGCGCCATTAATATATAGTAGTGGCGCACTACTTCTATGATGCGCCATTAGTATCAATCCTATCTATAGCCTTTTTCCTAGTAGTGTAGGAGACGGAATCAAGGCCGCTTGCTCTGGCCGTGGACGATGGACGGCGACACCTCGAGCAGGGGACGGGGAGCATGGAGCGGGTAGCGCGGGGAACTACTGGCGGTTAGGGTACGTAGCGTTTGCCGTTGGAGCTGTGAAGGGCTAGAAGCCGGAGGCGGACTGGCGACGGAGAGGTCGAGAGTGCCGTAGGCGGAGTGAAGGGCCGGGCATGAGGGAGAGGGTCAGCTGTCGGTCATTGCCCGCGGCCCGCCAGACCTGAATTGCTTTTCACCGCCGCCGCTGTTAGCTAGGTTGGGGAGGTGTCTGCAGGATCGGGTCGTGGGCGTGGGTCAATGAACGTGTTGATGGGTCGGCCTAAGTAGGTCGCTATGAAAGGTGGGCGTGGAATACATTCCTGGGCGGAATATAAGAGGGGTGGAATGTGGTGGGATGTGAGGAGAGACTATCGAGTGAGACATTAGGAGTAGAGATGTGATCATATTGTAAGCTTTGCAAGGATATACGTATTTAAGAATTGGTTGGACCACATGTTAAACTGTTTTGTTCATCTAAATGTCAAATCATTTATATCTACATGATTTTAAAAGTGTTTTTCTGGCCTTTGATGCTAATTTCAGGTGCTGGTTGAGAACCGGTGTTGCACATGGTGCAGGACTCCTTCGCATATGCATTGCAATATAAGACCAGAAGTACACTCACTACTAGGGAAAAGGCTAGCAGTAGCGCGGGTTTTAGGTGTATCAGTAGCGCGGGTAGCGGCGCTACTAATAAGGTGCTACAGCTAACACATAGCAGTAGCGCGTGCTCACCGGCGCTACTGCTACACAAGTGTAGCAGCAGCGCGGTTAGCGGAAGCTCGCTACTGCTAGTAGCTCTAGCGAGCTTTTTCTGGACGCGCTACTGCTATCGCGGCGCTGCTGCTAACTTTTATACACTCGCTACTGCTAATTTAAGTAGTTTTTTTGTTTTTTTGGCATAGTTGTTTTGTATTTGAACAGGCTTTATAGAAAAATCTTTAGCACATAGAAATGTCATCATGATACACATACAAATGCCTGCGAGACCACAAATGTAATCGTAGCATATACATACAAATAGTCTCATCATAATCATCATCCAACACAAAGTGGTATCTTGTCATCATCTCGAAAATAGCGATACATGCAAGTCTCGAATACTTGCAACTACAACAATGTCATCTATCTAAACAAAGGTATACGCAAGAAGAGCTATCACTATGAGTGAGAGCGGAACTATGCAGTACATGAGGTGGCGGTTACGAGTCCTCTCTCGCGCTAGCGTGAACCTCAAGTAACTAGCTTCTCCTTCTTGTCTGCTTTTGAAGCCTTTATGGCTGGCGCCCGTGAACCCATTCACTTGCGCCTGACACTCATGCCACTCGTTGTACACCCCCGGAACCTTCCCTTTGTACACGACATAGCAATTCCATCTCGCCATCAAGAAACTAGGTACCTGTTAGAGATGCATGTTCATGAAGAGGATGTACAATCATATATATGCAACAAAATATACTAGAGCAACACCGAAAAAAGGGTTAGCAACTAGATGCAACATATAGTACGCAAATTAATTAACTAGAGGTACGCAGGTCATCGTACGCAAACTAACAAAGTAGCGTTACGCAAGTTCGGCAGGGACCATGGACATCACAAAGTTTCATCGCTACAAAAAGTATACAAGTTCAACCGACACATATCATTATCATCGGCATCATAAATCACTAGAAGTTCCATCCTTCCATATCATCGAGGATGAACCCTAGCTTCTTGAACGGCGTGAGGTCTAGACGTTGCATGCCTATGCGAGTTCGGACGTCAGCTTACGATATAGGGCCGTGGTGGAACATCCCCTTCTCATCGACGACTTCTTTCATGACGATCGTCGCAATGTCGCTTTGGATGCGAAAGAAGTCATCTCTAAGTTTATAATCCGCTTCTCCATGAGATTCTAGCCACTTGTGGATATGATCATCATTTCTGCTTCTTATGCGAAGCTTTTGGTGATCCGTGTTGAAATGAATCATGAGATGGACGATGTAGAATCCATCCTTCTTGCTTTGTTTTGGGACATGGATGCAGGAGAAGTTAGTTTTATGCGCGAAACCCATCTTATTGTTCCTTTGTTTCCTGATCTGCACGTGGCCACCTCTAAAGCTGAAGCCTTGGAGAGCATCATCTAGAATGTTCATTATGTGGGTGTAGTCTTTTATCTCGTAGTCTCTGGAAGGGTCAAAATACACGGCGTGGGAGACTTGCGGGTAAAGAATGATAAGGACGGCACGCCCGTTGCTGCGGGGAAAAGACACCTCAAATTATTCCCCATATGAGAGAGAAGGAATGATTGAAATGTACGAAAGGGTTGTTCGGAACTGACTTACTTTGGATGATAAGGCACGAGGACAATTTCCCGGTCCTTGTTCTGTAGCATGAAGTTTTGGAGGTACTCCCTAGAAGTTTCACGCTCAAAGTCGTCGAGACTCAAGAAAGACTTGTGCATGTAGTATGGATCCGCCACACAGATTTGCGAGACTTCTTCACTCTTCATGACGGAGCTCATACGTAGCGCAAAAAGGCAAACGATAATTGAGCCGCCTTGTTAGAAACATCTCAAAGATATGGTCAAACCGCAGGAAGAACACCTTCGCGGGCCGTGTGTCGACGTAGCCCTTCCCCTCAGGCACACGAGCCGCGTATGTCGGATATCCTGGATCCTTTGAGGCTAGTAGGCTTTTCTCAGTCGAAAGCACATGGTCGTGCAGTCTCCTGAGATCACCTGATAGTGTCTCCAGCGGTTTCGGCGGTAGCATCGGCTCGCCCATGAGATGGAACATGACCGCACCTTTCACAGGTACACGCTCTTCAGAATGCATCGTCTGGCTGCTATGTGCTCTAGCTTGTTTGGAGGCAGTTATCTTCCCCGATCTCTTCCTCTCCTTTTTCTTGGGCACACCTTCCAGACCCTTCCTTAACCCGTGCCCCAGTGTTCTCGGGCTAAGTACTATACGACCCTCATGCCCGGCTAGTTGAGCCTGTGTTGAGGCGGCATCTTCAGGCATGTCCTGTGAGGATTTCATTAAGAGAGACTTTTTGCAATCCCTGCTACGACCCTGCCCGGGCATATCATCCACATCCTCATTAGCAAGCTGATAGCCCGATTCGTCATATGGTTGACTCATCATATTTATGTCATAGTCATACGCGTTTGTATTGATGTAATCCATAGGGTCGACCTCCTTCTCATCATCCATTCTCTGTTCTACAGGAGAAATTACATCAGCCAGTACTATTGATGTAATCCATAGGGTCGACCCGTTAAACCTTTTCTTGTCCATGTCTAGATATTTGCTTATCTTGTCACAGTAACCGGAACTAACTTTGACTCCGGTAAGGCACTTAAAGAAGGCGTTGATCTCAGCCTGACTTAAGATGAAGCAAGAAGGGGGGCAATAATCCTCTTTCTTTATTTTCTTGCCCTTCTTCTCCCGTGCCTCTGTCTCCGTCTCTGTCTCGTCTGACATTTTACGGGGCGGCATGTGCAGATCTTCCCTGATTTTCAAATCTTGCAAGTCTTTTCTTGCCTTCGGCCCATCCTTGGTCTTATCCGGCATGTTCATCAGTGTTGCGAGCAAGCTCTCAAGGACATTCTTATAGATATGCATTTGATCAAGGCAATGAGGTGTATCGAGTATGTGCCAGTACTCCAAGTCCCAGAACACAGACCTCGTCTTCCATACCTTCAGCAGCGGGCCCGGCGCCTTTCTCATCGTCTTTCCCGGCACGGGGCACTCCTTCCAGTTTTTCAACAGCTCATCGATTTCGGCACCGCTCCGCTTACGTGGAGGTCCTCGATGCTCAGCGTGACCATTGAATAGATCTCCACGGTTTCTCCATGGGTTGTCCTGTTCAAGCCATCTTCGATGCCCCATGTACACGATTTTCCCAGACCCGCCATCTTTCCTTGACGTTAGCTGCTGAGACGTCGTATCAGCCATCCACCGCGTGCATCCGCAATATCCATGGCACACCTGGCCTGCCACATATCCGTAACCAAGATAGTCCTGCACTGTCGTGATCAGCGCGGCTCTCATGTTGAAATACTCACCTTTGCTGGCGTCCCATGTCTTGGCCGGTGTTTTCCATAACGTGTCTAACTCCTCTTGAAGTAGCCCCAGATACAAATTAATATTATTTCCTGTTTTTTTTGGCCCTTGAATAAGCATGCTCATGTGAATGTACTTCGATTTCATGCACAACCAGGGGGGAGGTTGTACATCCATACAAACACGGGCCATGTGCTATGATTGGTGTTCTGGTTGCCAAACGGATTCATGCCATCGGTACACGCGTCGAGCACGATGTTCCTTGCATCACATTCAAAATACCGATAGAAGCTGTTCAACGCTCTCCACTGGCTTCCAGCTTTCACGTGTCTCAGCTTCGGATCATCTCCATCGTCGGGCTTCTTCCTCTCCGCGTGCCAGCGCATTAGCTTTGCTTCCTTGGGATCTACAAAATACCTCTGGAGACGGGGAGTGATCGGTAAGTACCATACAACTTTCTGGGGACATTTCTTCCCGGCCTTCTTGTATCGAGAAGCATTGCACACCGGACAGCTTGTTTTTTCCGCGTGCTCCTTCCGATAAATTATGCAATCGTTGATGCATGCATGGTATCTAACGTTTGGCAGATCAAGAGGGCACACGATCTTCTTGGCCTCATCAACACTAGTAGGACATAGATTACTCGCGGGAAGAACATCCTTTAGGTACTTGAGATGCTCATCGAGGCTAGTGTCGGTCCATTTGGTTTTAGCCTTCGTCTTCAGGAGTTGGAGCGTGAAACTCAAGCGGGTCACCTCAGGATTGCAACCATCATACAATGGAGTGTTCGAGTCTACCACCAGTTGCTCCAACTTAGCCTCCTCTCTACAAGCAGCTCTCTCAGTACTCGTCTCCTTGTGAAGCAATGCTTGAACATGAGGGTCCCGCACGATTGAACTTAGTACCGACGAACTCTACTGCGTGGAGTCCATGTCGTTCTCTCCGCCGCCATGTCCGGCCCCTTCTCCTCCGCCATGTCCGGCCCCTTCTCCGCCGCCATGTCCGGCCTCTTCCCCGCCGCCATTATCGATCATCTCTTCGTCTTGCCCCGTGACATCATTGCCTGCCCCGTCGGCATCCTCAACATCATCATCCTCATCTTCAGTTATCCACCGAGTATAGACATCCATGAAACGAGTCATGAGCAGGTGCGCTTCGACACGACCATCGTCATAGGGGTTGAGCCAAACTAATCCTTTGCATTTTCGACACGGACATAAAACCTTTGTCCGGTTATTTTCTTTCATGTCCTGCACCGCCGACCGCAACCACCTGTCCACCATCGTTCCACTGACCATCGTCAACTCTGCACGGTAATAATAAACAAATTGATTATAAAAATGCGTGTATGCATCAAAGTCATACAAAAATTCGGCATGACCTTCCCTAAAAATAGGACATATATGGATCTAGAGTTTGCCCGGAATTTGCCGAAACGGAAATAAATCGACATTTCGGCAAAACATAGGCAACTCAAAAGCACAATTTGGCGTCAACTCATGCCCCACACACAATTTCCACAAACATATCACACAGACATAAACATATTTCCATTTTGCAAAAGCATGAAATTTTCATCACCTATCTCGAGATCGAGCACACGGTGGAGATGATGTTGTAGGGAGATCAAAAGCGCACAAAGCTCTTCTTGACAAACATAGATCTAATTAGGGGGCAAATAGGTCACTTAACTAAATCCTACATCTACCTAGCTACCTAATTTGGGAGGAGACAACTTCAACTAGTTGAGGGGAAGGAAAAAGAGAA
Organism: Triticum dicoccoides; assembly: GCF_002162155.2. Taxonomy (NCBI): domain Eukaryota; kingdom Viridiplantae; phylum Streptophyta; class Magnoliopsida; order Poales; family Poaceae; genus Triticum; species Triticum dicoccoides. The sequence goes on along the minus strand of NC_041391.1, from coordinate 720,382,598 downwards.
AGGAGATGCATTAATGGAGGTGGTGTAGTTAGGTAGGAGTAATGAAGAGAGAGAAAGGTAGATAGAAGAGAGAGAATAATGGGGGAGAAGTATTGAGGAAGAAGAAGAGTGAGAGTGGGAGCATGTGGGAGGTAGGGGAAAGGGAAGAGAGGAGGGGGGAGGGGGGGACGGTGGGGAAAAGGTGGTGGGTTGGTGTGGATTAGCAGTAGCGTGGGATGGAAAACGCGCTGCTGATAAGGAAGTAGCAGCAGTGCGCTTTCTTCAGAAGCGCTACTGCTAACCGGGACAAAAAGTGTGTCCAATTTGAAAAATAGCAGCAGCGACCTCAGAAAAACCGCGCTACTACTACAACTTTAGCAGTAGCGCGGCTAGCGATACCGCTCTGCTACTAAATGGAGGTGAGGGGGCACTGTCGGTCGATATTTGTAGCAGCGCGTGTTACACAGAGCGCGCTACTGCTAAACACTTGTCAGTAGCGTGTTTTCCACACCCGCGCTACTGCTAATTAGCAGCAGCGCTCCTTTTTGAGCCGCGCTGCTGCTAAGATTCTGTATATAGGGTTTTCCCTAGTAGTGACTCTTCAATGCAAGGACTGAATTTTGCCTAGGGTAGCCTACCAGGCTACCCTAAACACCAACACTATCGATGAAGTAAGAGCATCTCCCTCAAACGTCCGCGGACGCGTCTGCAGGCCCTGACCGGGCACTCCTCAAAAAATGCAATCCACATCTGAACATCTCAATTACCATAATAATAAATTCATACAAACTTATGCAACTATATCGACACACACGCATCATCCGGCTACTCCATCACACCACAGTAAACATGTCACCGGATTAGCAAAATTTGGCATGTTTGGCTATGGTGGATTTCAACCACGGCTGCCCTTGCCCTTCTCGGTGCCCTTGCCGTCCTTCTCAGGGAAGTACCGGTCAAAGATGCAGTATAGATCAAGCTGGATTTGCTCATCGCTGGAGTTGTCCTCTCTGTCGCTGTCCTCCTTCGGTGGCAGTCCGGCCATGGCATGGACCACCCGATTCTGCTCACGGGCGAGGGCGCGCGTGTTCCTCCGCTGCTGTTTCTTCACAATGTGGACGCAGATGGCTTCCTCCTTTGCGGCCGCCAGTGCCGCCGCTACCATTTCCGCCTCGATATGGGCCTCAGCGGCCCTTATCCTCTCCTTCCCATGGTGGGCCGCCCGTTCCCGGTGAGACTCATACTCTGCTCGACCGGTGATGGGGAAGGAGAGGTGTTCTGGCCGGAATCGTGAGGATCCAGCACCAGAGGACCCGAGCACCCGGTGAGCTGACGTTATGGCGTCGCGGCGGACGGATCCGTCCGTCAGTTGGGCGCTGTCCTCCTGTGAGCGGCAGAGTGCAATGCGGACTACCATTGCCTCCTCCAACCCTCATGGTACGACACCCCAGTCGATGGATTCGGACTTATCAGAGTCCGATCTGCTGCCTGCCATGGCGGAGAAGGTCGCAAACCGCTGGAGGTGAGCTCGGGTGGCGGAGGGAAGTGGAGGGGAGTGGAGTGAAGCAGCTAGGGTTTGCTCCGGTGAGAGGATGGGGACGAATACAAATGGGGTCGGTGGGCCAGCATGGGCCGGATCTGACATTGCAGGCATGCCCGGGCGCCTCCATATCCGCCCCATATTTGGGCTGGATATGGGGGGTACCGGTCAGCCCGGGCGTTTGAGGGGGCCCTCTAGGTCCAAATTTCGTGATCGGGTTGTGACCGGGCGGCCTGCCTGGGTGTTTGAGATGGGTTTGATGGGTCCGGTTGTAGATGCTCTAAAAATAATGTGAGATTCATGAGGTGTTCCGCAAGCGGTACACATGAGGTTGCTTGACTGAATCATTCATTTCTTATGCTTAATTTATTTTGAGTAAATGGAAAAATATATTAAATATAATTATGGGCGACAATCATGGTATAGTAATTTGGTAAATGTTGAGCGGTAAATGTTAATGGTTAACATATCATGCAATGTGGATCGTTGGATTGATGACTGATGATTGAGATGGATTGGATCTCCGCAGTGGGATTTTATATTATTGGAGATGGAGAGGGAGATAGAGATGGAGATGGAGATGAAGATGGAGTAGGCATCGGATAGAAGAGAAAGTATTTATAAGTTTGTTTTCTTTCTTTCCAGGAAAGAAAGGAAAAACTCCCAATAGTTTAGGGCTTCCCTGCCTCCCCTCACCACTGTCACCGGTCTTGCCTCGTCTTGTTTGGCCTTAGGATCATGGAGGCACGGTGGATCCCAACCCTTCTCGGTGGGAGGGCTCATGCTTCATTTTTAGGCAATTTTCTGAATCATATTAGGTTTTATGTTTTGCTCAGGAAGGCGAGGCGGCGGTTGAGGGAGTCCTGGATAAGGGGGTATCCGGACTGCCGGACTATATACATCGTCCGGACTATAGAAGCGTCAAGATACAAGACTCAAGACTTCGGCTCGTGTCCGGATGGGACTCTCCTTTGCGTGGAAGACAAGCTTGGCGATCCGGATATTATGTTTCCTTCCTTGTAACCGACTCCATGTAAACCCTAGCTCTCCGGTGTCTATATAAACCGGAGAGCATGGTCCTTAGAAGGCCGATCACAATTACAATCATACCATCATAGGCTAGCTCTTAGGGTTTAGTCTCTACGATCTCGTGGTAGATCTACTCTTGTATTCCACATATCTTCAATATTAATCAAGCAGGAAGTAGGGTTTTACCTCCATCGAGAGGGCCCGAACCTGGGTAAACATTGTGTCCCTTGCTTCCTGTTACCATCAGCCTAAGACGCACAGATCGGGACCCCCTACCCGAGATCCGCCGGTTTTGACACCGACATTGGTGCTTTCATTGAGAGTTCCTCTGTGTCACCGCTGCAAGGGCTCGATGGCTCGTCTCGTTGTTAAGGACGATATCACTTCTAAGGGAGCGCTAGCTGTAGGACAGACTCTCCGGCTTGGCGGCTTCACTATGACCGCCCCATCGGCTGTCACGCCGACGATGGCCTCTCGGGTCATCACGCATAACCTTCGCATTGGTTCGGAGCTCTCCGAACAGATGGATCCGATGGAGCTCTCCTCTCTTAACGAGCTCTTGGATCGCATCGCCGCCTTGGGAGTCGCTACAGACTATGACCAGATTGGGCTTAAACCCGACCAGAGGGACATTAGATCCCCGCTGGCCACCCATGAGATAGCGGTAGTGGAGGAATCACACGTGGGTCGCCCCTCAACTTTGAAGACGAATTATGTTCGGATCACCGGATTCAGTGAGCCGAACACCCACCCAAAGGACTACATGACCCAGATCCCGGACTTAGAATCGGGCGCTGGGCCAAAGGGATTAGGTAGTACTCCAGATCCCGAACTGTCAGGCATGGTACTTCCCATGCCCCCGTGCATCATATCGGATCAGAATCCGGATTCAACCAACGACACCCACTCAGACTTAATCCGTCTCTCCCGTGTCCGGCAAGAGCCCTAGGAAATGGTACATCGTTACTGGGCCAGATTTCTCCTCGCTCTTAATAAGGTCAAGGACTGCCACAAGGAGGACGTAGTCCCTCTTTTCTGCAAAAACTGCACGAACAAAGGACTCCTTAATGCTATAAGTCGCCGTGACATAGTGCACTTTACAGACTTAGCAACCATAGTACAGAAGTACTGTGCGATGGAAAGTGCCTGGAAAACCCAAAAAGAATTCTGGGATAGTACGGCCCTCACCGGAACCTTTGTCCGAACTAAACGGCCGAACTATCGTAAGTCGACCAACTCAATTCCCAAGAAACCAAAACCCACCCCAGGGCGTGGAACCGTATTGCAAGAATGGCTCAACGGGCCATGTAAGCTCCACAGCACGCCGGATGCAACGCCGACCCATAACCTTAGAGCATGTTGGATACTCCGGCAGGTAGCTAAGAGTGGCGAGGATCTCCTCGCCAGCCGTAAAGCAGAACCACATCCCGCCAAGGAACCCAATACAGTGCTCACAGTCTTCGAGACCTTCGCCTCAAACAATAGGTGCAAGCGAGCGCATTGAAGCTCCGCTGAAATTTGTCATGTGGCAAAAGTAAATCCGTGGAACGACACTGCTATAACCTTCAATGCCAGTGACGAACCCCAATTCCAGTCCGTCCGGGCGCCGGGCGCTCTAGTCCTTAGGCCAATAGTGGATGGCTTTTGGCTCACTAAAGTACTCATGGACGGCAGAAGCGGATTAAAGCTAATCTATGAAGAAACCCTCAATAAGATGGAGATTGACAAAAGCCGCATTGAACAAAGTGGCACGACCTTCAGGGGAATTATCCCTAGTTGGGACGCTCGGTGCGCGGGAAAAATCACACTCGACATGGTATTCGGCACCCCAGAGAATTACAGGTCCGAAGAAATCACCTTCCAAGTGGCTCCTTTCAACAGAGGATACCACGCCCTTCTAGGGCAGGACGCGTTTGCGAGCTTTCAAGCCGTACCCCATTACGGGTACATGAAGCTTAAAATGCCCGGACCCAATGGAATCATCACTCTAGCTAGTGATCCGGACGTCGCACTCCGTGCCAAAAACAAAACCGCAGCGCTGGCCTTGGAAGCATTATCCGAAGCCCTAGCGGCAGAAGAATTAACCACGCTACGCGCCACCGTGGACAGGGACGACGTGATACTTGACAAGCGACCCAAGTCCACCTCATTCAAACCCGCAGATGAGATAGTCCAATTCCAAGTCCACCCAACAGACCCCATGAAGACAGCCTCCATCGGGACACAGTTGAACCCCGCTATGGACGCCGCACTGCATGACTTCTTACGCGAGAATTGGGATATCTTCGCCTGGCACCCATCGGACATGCCGGGCATCCCACGTGGATTGGCCGAAAACAGCCTTAACATACTGAAGGGATATAAACCTGTCAAACAGACCCTAAGGCGATTTTCGGAGCCCAAACGGCAAGCCATGGGGGAGGAGCTAGCCAAGCAACTTGAGGCCGGATTCATCAGGGATATCAAACATCCGGATTGGCTGGCGAACCTGGTAATGGTACCAAAGAAGGACAAATCCTGGCGCCTGTGCGTCGACTTCAAAGACCTTAACAAGGCTTGCCCCAAGGATCCCTTTCCCCTCCCTCACATCGATCAAATTATCGATGCCACAGCCGGACACGACTTGTTGTGTTTCCTCGATGCATACTCTGGATACCATCAAATAAAGATGGCAGAGTCTGACCAAGCTGCAACAGCTTTCATAACACCATATGGCCCTTTCTGCTTCAACACTATGCCTTTCGGGCTTAAGAACGCCGGAGCAACCTATCAACGCATGATTCAAACATGCCTGGAAAAGCAAATCGGCAAAACAGTGGAGGCATACGTGGACGACGTCGTCGTAAAAGCAAGACACGTCGAAACCCTAATTGATGACTTGAGGCTTACGTTCGACAACTTACGAACATACGACATCAAGCTGAATCCGGAGAAATGCGTTTTCAGCGTCCCCTCTGGAAAACTGTTGGGCTTCATCGTTTCCAATAGAGGAATTGAAGCTAATCCGGCAAAAATCCGAGCTTTGTCACAGTTGGCTATACCAATAGACCTCAAACACATCCAGAAATTAGCTGGATGTGTGGCTGCTTTGAGCCGCTTTATCTCCAGGTTAGGAGAAAAGGCATTGCCTCTTTATCGCCTCCTTCGGTGCACCGAACACTTCATGTGGACGGATACAGCCGCGGTCGGACTAGATGAAACAAAGACCTTATTAGCCAGTAATCCAGTCCTAACAGCGCCAACTATCGGCGAACCCATGCTGCTGTACATAGCTGCAACACATCAAGTTGTAAGCGCAGCACTCATCGTCAAACGAGAGGTTGACGAATACAAATTCCCGCTACAGAAGCCGGTTTATTACGTATCCACGATCCTCACCCCATGCAAATCCCGATACCCACACTATCAAAAAATTGCATACGCAGTCTTCATGGCATCCCGAAAGCTACGACACTACTTTCAAGAGTGTTCGATTACGGTGGCCTCCGAAGTACCACTCAATGATATAATAAATAACCGCGATGCCACAGGTCGGATTGCTAAATGGGCCATCGAACTCCTTCCGTTTGACATAACGTACAAGCCTCGGCGGGCTATCAAGTCGCAAGTATTAGCTGACTTCGTTGCTAAATGGACGAAAGCCGAACTCCCTAAAGAGTACGACGCGTACTCTAACTGGATCATGCACTTTGACGGCTCTAAAATGCTAGCCGGATTGGGAGCAGGTGTAGTCCTGACTTCTCCCACCGGGGACACGGTCCAATACATCCTCCAAATATTATACACAGACTCCAATAATGCAGCCAAATACGAGGCTCTGTTACACGGTCTCCGAATGACAGTCTCTATGGGCATTCAATGCCTAGAGGTGCGCGAGGATTCAAACCTCGCAATATCACAAATAAATGGATCCGAAAATGGCGGCCTATCACAATGCCGTCCTTAAAATGTCAGCTCGGTTCGAGGGGCTCGAATTCCACCATGTGGCTCAAGAAAACAATCAAGCGGCAGATGTCCTTGCATGCATCGGCGCTAAACGCGACCCCGTCCCACCTAACATATTCCTGGAAAGGCTGTTCAAGCCATCCATGGTATGGGAAGGGGAGTCCGGCAATACCAGCACGGATCCGAATACATCCCTAGATTCCAAACTATCGGACATAGTTGGAGGTTCTACCACCAAAATAACATCGTCAGCCCACGAAATAATGGTTGTCATCGCCTCGTGGACTGAGCCTTTCTTAGCCTACCTAAATAGGCAGGAGCTCCCTGAAGACCCAAATGAAACACGCTGCATTGTCCGGTGCTCTAAAGCTTACAAAGTCCATGAAGGAGAACTCTATAAGAAAAGTACTACCGGAGTGCTCCAAAGGTGCATCTCCGAAGAGGAAGGGCGGCAGCTCTTGGCTGAAATCCACTCCGGACTGGGCGGGCACCACGCTGCGGCTCGAGCACTAGTCAGCAAGGCCTTCCGTACAGGTTTCTATTGGCCGACGGCCCGAGCAGACGCACAAGACCTTGTCCAACACTGCGTCGGTTGCCAGCTCTTCGCCAATCAGAGCCATATGCCCCCTACCGCCCTCCAAACAGTCCCCATAACTTGGCCCTTCACGGTCTGGGGGTTGGATATGGTTGGACCCCTTAAAGTGGGAAGCCATAAGAAAAAATACTTATTGGTCATGGTTGACAAGTTCACCAAATGGATAGAAGCCAAACCAGTGAAAACGGCCGAATCTGTACCAGTTATAGACTTTATATCCGGGGTCGTACACCAATACGGTGTCCCCCATAGCATCATCACTGATAATGGCTCAAATTTCACGGCCGATGAGGTGAAATCTTGGTGCGGCAAAATGGGCCTTAAGCTCGACTATGCTTCCGTCTACCATCCTCAAACAAATGGCCAGGTCGAACGGGCAAACGGTCTTATTATGAGCGGCATCAAACCCAGACTAGTGCGATCCTTGACAGAGTCGGATACTCAGTGGGTCGAGGAGCTTGACTCCGTACTCTGGGGGCTGTGGACCATGCCGAATCGCACCACCGGATACACACCCTTTTTTATGGTGTACGGCTACCATGCGACATAATACATGATTCGCCACACGTACGTATGTACGAAGAGAAGGAAGCCGAGTTAGATCGGCAGGATAATTTGGATGCCCTGGAGGAGGAGCGCGATGTCGCTAAGGCCCGTTCCGCATTCTATTAGCAACAGGCTCGACGATACCAAGGCAGAGAAGTGCGGGCCAAAACTTATAATATTGGCGAACTCGTTCTACGCTTACCAGAGAAGAAGGACAAGCTCAAACCCAAGTGGGAAGGCCCCTTCATCATCGACAACGTTCTCACTGGAGGAGCGTACCGCTTATGTAATGCATCCGATAACAGACTCGAGCCGAACCCATGGAACGCAGCCAGACTCCGGAGATTCTACGCCTAGCGCCGAACTCAGTGTTCGTCTCCTTAACCCTCCTTTTTCAATTATGCTCCCTCCCTTTTTCCTTTCTCGATCTCTTTCTTTTCACACAAGTATTTCAGACAGTGCGGATTCCCGGATTACTCGGGCCGCACTATGTGTGTAAACTTTACCTGGGGGCTTCCTATACGGAAGCTTAATATAAATTACTTTAAGGGCTTCTTGCCCATCACACATGCGTTTCTTTTTCCATGTGTGCCTTTTCTTCACCGTTATATGCATCGATATGACTTGACGTGGCCAAGCTGGGTTGCCTCGCTCCTGTGTTTATGCCCTACATTCCCGTTAATTCGGCTAGGGCATAAGGGGAGCACCTCTGCGATTGTTACTGCCAGTTGAGCCGGATGTGTACCTCAGACTGGGTGAAGCCGAAAGCTAGTTTCCTTAAGAGAACATTCGGTCGGTGAACAAAAGATGTCTTCATTTATTATAACATTAATCCCCAGAAGTTTCGTATCCTGCGCTTTGGTTCGCAGTCCGGACATGTGCCTTGACACATGCTTACCCAGGGAAAGTAACCCTTAACAGAACTATTCTCCCTGGAAGATGTTTATTGCTAACCATGCAATATAACATAACTAGTTGGGTACTTGTCTGTTCAAGCACTTATGACCCCTACGCCTGGTCTCCACGCATACTCCGGTTTTATATAACCGAGCGGGTATTCGGACACACCCCAGACTTTAGGATCCGGGGGCTGAAGCGAAAAGGTCCGCCACGACAAATGATTTTAAATCCGGCTAGGGGCTACTTATGTCCATCGAATTACACAGTCATTTGGACTGATTATATTCATCCTCTATACCATCCAACAGGCTATCTAACTTACAATTCTGTTGAGAATACTTTGCGGCTAACGCCACCTGGTCATATACCACACTCACGGGAATTTCTTGCCTATCTGGCCCGGCCGGTCCAACTTCGGCCATATGGTTCGGGTCCAGCTTGGTGTAGCGCGTCTTCACCATCGCCCATGCTTCTCTTGCACCTTGCCGGCAGGCAGATATCTTCCACAAACGGAAGCGCTGCCGTGCTCCCTGAAGCATGTCCACAAGCCCCCCATGCCCTTTGGAAGGGAGCTTGATGGCCACAAAGACCGCGCAATGCCCTGCATCACCTGCCGAGCTCGCTTGTGCAGTTGTGAGAGGTCCTGCAGTAAATCACCTGCAGAAGTGGGCATCTCCTCCTCAGGGCAACCCGTCAGCATTCCTGCAAACATAACTTTTTCAATATGCTTCCTCGCCGAACTATACTACAGTTCGTTTAGGCACTTACGATAAATGCCACGGCGAAGCCTTTTGTTCTCCTTCACGGAGTCCGCCAGCTGTGCACAGACGTCTTTCAATTCCACGTCCAGCCGAACATTGGCATCTTGGAGCATATTCTTATCATGCTTCACTTGCGTCAAGATGCGCTCACCGGCCTTTAGTTGCCTCTGGAGATGTGACTCGTCCTCCCCGCCGCCCTCCGGATTTACTCCGGGGTTGTCTACAGAACTCTCTGTTAAATTTTTCATACTAGCCGGTTGCCAACAGGTGCATTTTCATACAATTCAGATAAATATTACCACACGAGGCCTTCTGGGATTCCTCTAGCTTGGCAACTGTGGCCCTCAGTTGAGTCTTGCACTCCTCTAGCTCCCGAGAGAATTGCTCATTCTTATCAACAAGAACCTGCGCATGAATTGATACTTAAAACTGTTGTTTCAACCGTTTCAAGTCTCAGGGGCTAGTACTATATATATGCTCATCAAGCTTTCTTACCCGTATATCTTTGGTATACTGGACTGTCACCCGAGCAAGTCCGCTTTGAGCAGCTCAGATGTATGCGTCTTTGGAATTGAAGGCATTAAACGCCTCTTCGAAAAAGATGTTGTTGCGAAGCACGACCCGTCGATGCCGATGATCCATGGCGCTCTCTACCTCTGAATTGGTGGCAGAGAGCATATCTGCATCTTTTTTCGGAGGACTATGCGGCGTCGGCCCTACGTCTGCCTCCTCTCTCGAAGTTAGTCTTGGAGCCCGGCTGGTGGAGGCGTGGTTGGCAGGATCTCTGGATACCGTCCGGATACTCCTCTTCCTGCCAAGATGTACGAAGGGCGCTGTTATACTTCAAATGACAAAAAAAATTGCATGATAGGTTGTTTTCTTACCTCTGTAGAGGCGTGTTGGCTCTAATCGCCTTCCTCTTGAGCCTGCCCAATCCAGACGGTTGTGGCTGATGGGTCCCTAGGGGCTCGGCCCTGCGCTCCGAATGTCACTTCTGCAAAAGCACGACATATCAGGGATAAGGTGCGACATCAGGAAAGAATTCTCTCGGAGGATCGAGTTTTTGGCTTGGCTTACACGCGACGAAGGTAACAGTCCGGGGTAATCAGCGGTAATAGCCCCTGGGGCGCCGTCACGGCTCGTCCGATAAAATATCCCGTCGACAAGCTCCACGGCCGCATCTGGGTCTTCTTCGAGTCCTGGATCCAGGGCCCTTTCGGGGTCCTCTGGCTGCGGAGAAGGGCTGGTGATTCCTTCCATGTCCCTTCTCAGTTCCTGCTTGGAAATATCGACGCAGGTAACTTTAGCAAAGAATGCCACAATAAGTGAAGCGATAAAATAAATCACGACTTACCTAGTTTGGGGGATTGTACATGGAGAATCCGTCCCGTGGTTTGATATGGAGGAATTCTTCCTCTTCTCCTTTGTACAGGTCGGACAGTATCCTTGCCAAAGCGGTGGGGGAGTCTGGACCCTTACGGCCGCAGCGGGTGGCGACGTTTGTCCTGTTGTAGTGCCACATGGGATTGCTCCGATATTGAAGCGGTTGCACTCCCCGCATTATGCATACTGCCATCACCTCGACTATCGTCAGTCTGGATTTGGCCAGTAACTTTATCGTGTTCATCAGGAAATGTACTTCCCTGGAATCCTCTTCTTGGGGGCCTCGGAGGCGCCATCTTAGACGTGCCCTCGGCGGGGAGTTACTAAACTTGGGGAATCCTGTCCGGACTCGATCCGGAAGGGGAGCTTCGTCCATATAAAACCACTCTGAAGCCCAGTTGTCTGGAGCCTTCTTGGGAGTACCAGACAGGTATCCGGTCTCAGCAATATGCCATACTTCGGCCCCACCCACACTACTAGGGAAAACCTTATACATAGAATCTTACAAGTAGCGCGTGTTAAAATGAGGCGCTACTGTTAATTAGCAGTAGCGCGTCTACCAAAACCGCGCTACTGTTACCCCCTTAGCAGTAGCGCGGCAGGAACTGAACGCGCTACTACTATAATTGCCACACCGTTCCCGACGTGCTAGGTATAGTAGTAGCACCCTTCTAGAAACGGCGCTACTACTACCGATTTAAGCAGCAGTGCATTTTCCCCTCGCACGCTACTGTTATATCTATTCTCACCTAACCCCCCGCGCGGCCTGATTCCCTCCTCTTCCTCCCCCAATTCACCACTCTCTCTTCTCCCCCTCGTCGCCTCCGCCTTGCCGCCGTCTCGCCGCCGTCTCCCCCGACCCCGCCTCGCGACGGTCTCCCCCGACCCCGCCTCGCGACAGTCTCCC